>NC_135783.1:199808946-200041446 GCF_051106095.1 Pogona vitticeps
GGCAGGGAGAGGGCGCCTAGGTGCGATCGTGTCAACCGCCCGGGCCATCTCCTTGTACCACAAGGCGACCTGGGCTTCGACAGGAGCGCCGACCATATCAGCTGGAAACTCCCCTAGAGCATTCAGGAATCCTTGTATTATGTACATCTCTTGTTCAAATAAGGCAGAAGAGCCACTCCGTACCTAGGTGCCTTAGTACATGAAACAAAAACTGCCTGTTAGTAACTTTAAAGTAAATCAACCAACCAACCACAACAGAGTGCAAATTCAAAAAGGCACCAACCAGATTAACATCTCAAGGATGTATTCCTTCTTTAAAATATTTAGTGGACCCACATCTGTGTACTTCTGTGAACAAGTACCCATTCATTTCTCAAGCATACACTTCTAAGTATCAGCATGTTTGCAAAATTAAATGGGGGGAAGAGCAGGAGAGAAAGCAACTTAAAGGCTTATAGATTTATTTCTATGTAAGCTTTCAGGGATCAAAATTCCCTTTTACACAAAGTCTGAAGATAATTTTGATTTATAAAAACTCAAACTGAAATAATTCTGTTAGTCTTTAAAGTGACACAGTATTTCACTTCTCTCTCCCTCCCCACTTCTTTAATTTCACAAACCAATATATTTACTTGTTTGGAAATTCCTAAAAATCAGGACTTCCTCAAGTTTCATTTCCAGCTGTTACCTTTTCAGCCACGTTTTGTGAGTATAGAGTTGCAACAATGTGAAAGTCAATTCAAGTTCAATCCTTCAGCACCAGAGAAAACTCTTAAAGCATCCGACCTACATACTGCAGATATACAGGCAGTTTACCACTAAGCTGCCATCTTTTAAAAGTTAATTTTGAACAATACTTCTAATAGTTCAGAGACTCATGAAAACATCTTAACTACACTAAATGCTGAAATTACTATGCATGAGCTTGTGTTACTTCAGAGAGACTGCAGTTAGTTTGAAACTATAACTAAAAGATCTCTCTTCCATTAAGAGTGATCAATAAAGGATGCATAAATACATCCCTTTATGAATTAACTGCCTCATCATCATGCAACATAAATACCTATATGAAAGCACGATCAATTTCAAAATCTACTCAGAGCTCTCTCAGAAAATTGACCTTACACTACGCCACAGAAAGGGTCAAGAAAACAAATTCATTGAGCTGGAGATTCAATGGCTCTTCGAAAAACATGACCAAAAACCCACATGCTTTTTTAAAAATGAAAAACATGTCATTTCACAGTTCAAAAGCATGTGACCACATCCATCATCTTCCTTTACATTAATTAAAGGCTGCAATCGTAGGCACACTTACCAAAGATTGAGTCACACTGAGGTCAGTCTGTCTTATTTCTGAGTAAACCTGCCCAGGATTACTCAGTAAATCAGCTACAAATTTAATGGCAAATTCTAATTAAAATTCAGATTGAATCCAAAGCTGTGTGTCCACATGCTGGAGGTCCCTTGTTAACCAAAAGCTGCTTTTGTCACTCACACAAGAGAATTTCCTATTTCTCATACAATGGAAGCAAAACAACAACATCTGCACGCACAGGAACATTTCAGTTTAGAACCACTGTACTGTATTCCCCTCTCTTCAATCTGAGATTTCTCTCTACCACCTATATTAGCTTACTATCCAGAACTCTTTCCCACTTTTACTCCAGTAAAAAAGACATCTACGATACTTATTCAGGACTAAGCCTCATATACAGTACATCAAATACTATTCTGAAGGTTATATACCAAATCACAGCCAGAGCATCAAAAGGCCTGTAGCTCAATTAGTATATGATCCCAAGCCCCATAAGGACCTGCACCTGAGCAAGCATCTGTATCAGGAGAACACCTTTACTTTCACAATAGGACAGCATATAAGAAGGATCACATATGAGAAATATGCTCATGAACATGACTGCAGCATTGAAAACAACACACTCCACCTGCCTGCAGAAGATCCTTGCAGGGAAACTTCTATCAATGAAGACTACAGTGGTGCCTCGCTTAATAGGCACTACGTTTAGCGACAAAACCGCATAGCGACAAAGATTTTGCAATCGCATTGCGATGTTTTAAATGGGGTTTTTTCGCTTTGCGATGATCGGTTCCCTGTTTCGCTTACTGATCATCGCAAAGCGATGATTTTTAACAGCTGATCGGCGGTTCCAAAATGGCTGCCGGGTAAAAAAAAATGGCCGCCCGCTGTGTTTTTGCGCGGATTCCTCGCTTTAGAGTCAGTGACAATGGCCGCCGTATGGTGGATCTTCGCTTTAAGGTCAGTTTTTTGCCCATAGGAACGCATTAAACAGGTTTTAATGCGTTTCTATGGGCTTTTTTAAATCGCATAGCGACGAAATCGCTTAGCAGCGATTGTTGCTGCATGGATTAACATCGCTATGCGAGGCACCACTGTATTGTGTTGTAGCCACTTTGGATCCTTTTGAGGAGAAAGGTGGGATAGAAATATTTTGAATCAATTTTAAATAATAAATTATTGAGGTGGAAAATGCTCCCATGTAATAGGGCTGTTAAATCTTCTGTTCCCAACAGATGATTTCCTTCAGGGTTTTTCTTGTTTCTGGATTTCTTGGATTAAAAAAAAAAGGTTCCTGTCCAGATTCCCAATTTGAAATGCTCAAAACATTTCAGACTGCTAATAAAAGTAACACTTAGGTCAGAATATGGAAAGAGAGAAAATGGTTTCCAATAGGCAAAGGTGTTAGATGAGGATGCATTTTATTCCCTTATTTGTTCAATCTCCATGCAGGACATACAGTATATCACAGAGGTGAGTACACCCCCTCATGTTTCATAAATATTTTAGTATAACTTTTCATGTGACAGCACTGAAGAAATGACACTTGGCTACAATGTAAAGCAGTGAGTATATAGCTTGTGTAAGAGTGTAAATGTGCTGTCCTCTCAAAATAACACAACACACAGCCATTAATGTCTAAACCGGTGGTAACAAAAGCGAGTACAACCCCTAAGTGACAATGTCCAAATTGGGAACAAGTGTTGATATTTTGTGTGGCCACCATTATTTTCCAGCACCGCCTTAATCCTCTTGGGTACAGAGTTCACCAGAGCTTCACAGGTTGCCACTGGAGTCCTCTTCCACTCCTCTATGACGACATCACAGAGCTGGTGGATGTTAGAGATCTTGCGCACCTCCACCTTCCGTTTCAGGATGCCCCACAGATGCTCAATAGGGTTTAGATCTGGAGACATGCTTGGCCAGTCCATCCCCTTTACCCTCAGCTTCTTTAGCAAGGCAGTCGTTGTTTTGGAGGTGCGTTTGGGGTCATTATCATGTTGGAATACTGGCCTGTGGCCCAGTCTCAAAAGGGAGGGGATCATGCTGTGCTTCAGTATGTCACAGAACATGTTGGCATTCATGGTTCCCTCAACTGCGTTATTTTGAGGGGGACAGCACATTTACACTGTTACACAAGCTGTATATTCACTGCTTTACATTGTAGCCAAGTGTCATTTCTTCAGTGTTGTCACATGAAATGATATATAGTGGTGCCTCGCTTAACGGGCGCTCCGTTTAGCGAAGAAACCGCATAGCGACGAACTTTTTGCAATTGCAAAAGTGATGGCATTGCGATGTTTCCTATGCAGTTTTTTCACTTTGCGATGATCGGTTCCCTGTTTCACTTGCCGATCATCACAAAGCGATGATTTTTTAACAGATGATCGGCGGTTGCAAAATGGCTGCCGGGTAAAAAAAAATGGCCGCCCGCTGTGTTTTTGCGCGGATTCCTCGCTTTAGAGTCAGTGACAATGGCCGCCGTATGGAGGATTTTCGCTTTAAGGTCAGTTTTTTGCCCATAGGAACGCATTAAACAGGTTTTAATGCGTTTCTATGGGCTTTTTAAAATCGCATAGCGACGAAATCGCTTAGCAACGATTGCTGCTGCACGGATTAACATCGCTATGCGAGGCACCACTGTACTAAAATATGTATGAAATGTGAGTGGGTGTATTTACTTCTGTGATATAGTGTATCATATGGGAAGCCAAACTAGATTCAGACGAAGGAGGAATGAAAATTGGTGGAAGAAACATCAGTAATTTAAGCTATGTAGATGACAGCATTTTACTGGCAGAAAGCAGCAGTGATTTGAAACAAATTTTAGTCAGTGAAAGAAGAAAGCAGGACCGCAGTTGAGTATCAAGAAGATCAAAATCGTGACTGCAGAGGAAAAACACAACTTAGGGGTTCTTTGTGTACTAACACTATCTTTCTTGAGATGTAGGAAGGCCCTTTACCTTCTGTGACACATTCATGCCTTCACTTCTCCCTGCCTGTCCTGTGGGATGCTGTTGCCCACTATCCCACTCAGTAGACCAAAAGCAAATGATCCCTGTAAGTTCTGCAGTATACAGTTCAAAGGCACTCTCAGACTCTGGACCCAATTTGTGACATGTATATACCTGAAAGGTTTCCAATTACTGCTCAAGGTGTATGGCTACCGGGTTCCTTTGAAGAATATGCTTACCACCAAAAACCCATTTTGGTCACGGAGAAGTTATGTATAATTGAAAATTTAGAAATGTATGTGGCTTGTGTAATTAATTAGGTTTCTGCAGGCTGGACTAGGCCTTTGGACTGGTAGTTTGCCACCCGTGTTACCTGAAAAGATATCCAACATACCTATATGTAGGAAGGGTTGCCTTTTACATCAAAACTCTTTTACAATATGCCAATTTAATAAATTATTTTACCATACATATATTCTGTCCACCTTGTTAATTAGAGCATTGTTAGCGATTTAGGTTTGTCTGCAAAAGAACTTTGAATGGCATTTCAAATATTTATTATGAGCACAATCAACGTTCACCCTAACAGATCAAAATGCACAAAGGCAGTACCTCTGTATTGTTCTGAAGGGGAGACACTGGTTAATCAGCAAATTGTGAATGTCTGTTTTTCAAAACAAGAGTAATTTCAACCAGTGTCAAAATATAAGATTAGAAAGGGCATTCCTCAACTTTGTTTTTTTTTTAAACTGGTTCTCTCCCATCCGCCCCACAACTACAGAAAAAAAGAGCCACCTTGTTTTCTTTTTCATTTAGAGAGAGTGAAGGCACACTTGGGGAAAATCCTCTCTCCACTAATCTATCACTTCTGCAACAGTTTTTCTGACCCTAACATTATCAGTCGATATTTAAGTTGCCGCTGTAAGAAAGATTAAAGCCTGATACCATCTGAAAACCAAGACGTTAACTTTCAAGTGGTATACAGAATTCATTTTCTTATCCTGAGAGGTCATTTGCAATACATGTATGATTAATCTCTATAAATCCTCATACATGTCCATGGGAGAACAGGTTGCAGTGGAGGTCTCCCTCAAATAAGATTTTGAGCACTATCTTGTGTGACAACCAGTTTGAAATAAAAGCATATGATTACCATTTCTAACAGAGTACAGTGCATAGTGGGGGAAGGAGGGAAGGTTTCCTTGGGGTAAGAAGCAGTCCTGGTGCAGAACCACCACCGCTAAAACAAGCAAGGTTTTGCAGAGAGAAGAACAAGTGCAGGCTTTCTTCGTTACCCATTCAAGATCATCTTGCAAAGCTCCTTTACACTTAATGAATGGCTTGGTCATCATTTATGTTTAATCATTAGTGCATTAGGGCAACAGACTATGCTCAGCATGTTAAAAGGAAAGGAACTTACCAAGTGGAGAGGACAACATTTTAGGAAATCAACATTCACCATATGCTAAAGTACTGCAGAGGAACAGCATGAAAAGCAAAGCTACTACATCTGGCAGAGACTGTGCTGCAGCCATCCACAACCCTGCACCCTTCAGATATGCTTTACAACTCCCATCATCCTTTGAAATAAGCCAAAACATTTGGAGAGTGCTGGATGTGGGGGGATGATGGACACGGCTGTGAGTTACCTCTGAAAGAAGGAGAGGGCATTTTTAAATAGTCAAGATCCACACCAAGATTAAAGAACAAGAAAAAATGTATTTCTAAAAAATATACACAACAGTATTATCATGTTATACCATAAACAGTTTTAGGCATACACACAATGGGGTGTTTTACTGCTGCTACATCACAACAGCCATTGTAATTAGCTGTAACTTTATTAACGAAGCAACCATTTTTATGAACAGGACCTTCTATAAGTAGTCAATCAAATTTCATTTTTATTACACATACTGAAACTATCACAATTATGATTGTACTGCCATGCATACATAATAGGGAAGATGGATTTCAGAAAATACTGCTGGAGAAAATAACAATCCTGCATGCAACCTAATACTGGGTTTTAGTGGGAAGGGGGCTTTGCAGCCTAACATAACTATTCCTTGCCACTAACCAATTAGCAAACTCCTTCTCTTTAGACAAAATCTTTAAAAAAAAGGTGGAGCATATCTTCTGAAAGATATTCATCCAGGAAGTACAAGATCAAAAACAGGTTACTCATATTAATTTACTGGTCAGAAAATTTCCATGGGAGTCTTGTTTAGGAATATTATTCTTAAACTTTGGTGTACCGTATTTTTCCCCACTTATAAGACCCCCCCACACACATAAACTTTTCCAATCCCAAAGTTAAGAAAATGTAGCTTTGAGGATTCAGCCTTTGGGGTCAGAACATGGGACATTTTGAGTCCCTGTTGAATGTACAGGCTCCACCTCCAACGAGGTGTGTTCCAATTGGTTTGTTCAGCATTAGCTGATGTCAATTCAATAAGGCTTGTAATTGAAGGAAACTAAGTCTCCTGACGGTAGGAAACTCAGCCTCGGTAGGAAACTCAGCCTCGTGGCTGAAGGGAGTCTGTTTACAGAGGCAAGGTATGTGGCATTTTTTTCTCTATCTCAGTTTACTTCAGTGTAAAAGACACCCCTCAATTTTTAGTGTAATGATTTTAGGAAAATGATTACACTAAAATGATTAGAATTCATTTTCTTATCCTGAGAGGTCATTTGCAATGCATGTATGATTAATCTCTATAAATCCTCATACATGTCCATGGGAGAACAGGTTGCAGTGCAGGTCTCCCTCAAATAAGATTTTGAGCACTATCTTGTGTGACAATCAATTTGAAATAAAAGCATATGATCACCATTTCTAACAGAGTACAGTGCATAGTGGGGGAAGGAGGGAAATATAATATTTCTGTCTTAATATAAGACAGAAAAATGATTTTCTGTCTTATACACAGAAAAAATACGGTATACGGTATACAGCTCTAGCATGATGCTTTGTACAATGCAAGAAGGTGAGAAACATATTGTTTAAAGGTGTCTTGAGGCCATAATCAGTCAAGTAGTAATCACAAGCTATCTATATTAGGGAGAGACTACAGTTCAGCTGGCAAAGCACAGGCTTTGCATGCAAAAGGTCACAAGCTAGGGAAAAATCCTGCTGCAAGCCCAGGAGAGCCACTGCCATTCTACGTTAACAGCACATAGCCAAGGAGTCTGCATTCCTACATTATATGTTGAACAAAAAATTAAGCAGGACAGTACCGCTTCTCATGTCTTCTGGAAGATCTTCATTTGGAACACTGTGTACATCTGAGGTATGTTATTGTGCTGCCAGGCCATCTGCATCACATTTTACATACTTGTGTTCCTCGTGCACAAGTGTGCAAAAGTCTGTTGGTTACCTAGTAAGTTGCAGCCAAAGTAGGCCTACTGAATCACTGAAACGTGTGGAGGAGTTGATGCACCACATCCCCATTGACTTGGGTCTACTCTAGTTGAAATTTAATACTCTCTGAGCAAAGAAGAATTTCACACCAGGAAAGGAACAATCTGCCAGACGACTTCAAATGGCAAAACTTCAGCAGCAGAGCTTGGTAGAGAACTCAAAGATGAACATGCTATGTAGAGGGTTCTCCCAATCTGTAACCTACAGTAGACATTTGGTCTAGATGGGTGGGGTACAAGTCTAATAAATAATAATAAAAAAACCTAGCTGTGAGAAATATGCCCATTTAAAGAGGCCAAAAAGAATTTTGTTCCCAGCAATGACAAAATGAACCTATTATTATCATTATTATCATTATCATTATTATCATTATCATTATTATCATTATTGTTGTTGTTGTTTTTATTATTATTATTATTATTATTATTATTATTATTATTATTATTATTATTATTATTATTATTATTATTATTATTATTATTATTATTATTATTATTATTATTATTATTATTATTATTATTATTATTATTATTATTATTATTGCTGCCGCCTCCTTATAATCACATTTAACCATCAACTCCATGTTCACTCTGGCATGATCCAATATTTGAATGACTTCAATATCTGTGTTATTTACCCTTGGCAGTAAATCTTTAGAGACAGATATATAATCTATTCTTGAGTATGTAATATGCACCTGTGAGTAGGAGAATTTTCTTTCTTCACCCTTTAATTCTCTCCAAACATCTTTCAAATCTGTGTTGTTAATTAGTCTATTTAATATTGTACATTTAATTTTCCCTTCCCCAATTTGCAATTTTGATTTATCCTTCCTCATATCCATTATCATATTAAAATCTCCTGCTACTATCACTTAACCTTTCCTCAGTTTATGCAGCCTTCTTAATACATTTTCAAAAAATTCTTCCTGCTTCATCGGGTGCATAAACATTCACAAGTGTAAAGTCTTCTCCTTTTATTTTACCTTGCAAAATCAGATATCTGCCTTGAGTGTCCTTTTCCATTTTTTTAAATTTTAAATTCACATTTTTTAATATTAATATTGCTACTCCCTGAGATTTTGATGTCCCAAACGAGTTTTCATAAATTTGAATAATTTACCTTTCAATTCATTAAAACCCTCCTTTTTTATGAGTTTCTTGCAAAAATACAACATCCGTGTTACTTTTATTCAAAACATTTTGTATCCTAGCTCTCTTCATGTTAGAACCCAAGCCTTTCACATTCCATGTTAAAACCTTTAAGTGTTTAACCATTCTCTAGTTTGCTTTTTAAATTAATACTAGTCCTGATTTGTAGTTACAAACTGTAGCGCTCCCCAAGCAAAAAATAAAACAAACACCCTCCCTATTGAATTTGTCCACCACCCCCTTCACCACTGCTACTTTTCTTCCCCTCATCTTCTTACAGATTCTTCTGGTTTCTTCTACTGACCCCGGGGGTGGGGGAATGTGTCTGCTCCTACCAGCCGCCACTCTCTCCCTGTCTGACTCTATTATATTATATGAACCCCTTTTTACCACCAACATAACTAAAACTACTTTTATTCAGATTGAACTTGTGTGATCTCTTGAGGTGGCCAGCCTATCTTGGGGGCAACTGGGGATGCCTTGTCATCAACCAAAGAAGATGCACATACCCCTGATTCAGTTTTGCAAATTTTCTTGAAGACAGTGTGCATCCCAACTCTGTACCACAAACACTAACAATAAGTGTATGCCATAAAAAAGTCTTACTATGAGGAAGAAAAATTAAGGTTTGTATGATAACAATGAGATGCCAGCCTGAAATATAGATTGACTGGCTACAAGACATGTATCTTTAAGTGTGAATTTTTTGAAAACTCTTTAAAAATTCAGTATCCCAAAAATTCAAATTTTCCTTTTTTTAAAATGTGTAATTTTTTGAAAATATACAATTGCATCATCTTGCATAGCAAATGAAAGCCCTATTCATAAGTTTTAAAGTGACACGTATCACAGGTCTATAGCTATCATATGTATCTATTAAATGATGTTCTGAAGTTATGGTGGGTAGTTAATTTTGGCCTCTTTTTTGCAATTTTGAAAAAGCAATATCTAAGAAACGGATAGACAAAAAAAATCTGGAAAGAAATTTTTTAAAAAAATTCATAGTAATGTACCAGTGTACCAAAAATGTGTGGTGGTCATGTGAAGTAAGAAAGCAAGAATGGAATCAAATCTTTGAAGAAATAAGTGAAATAATTGGATTAAATATTCAAATAACCCTGTTAATTGCTTTCTTAAATTTGGTTAAGAAGAATCAATTGTTAAAAGAAAATAAGGATTTAATATTAATAATGATTACAGCAGCAAGGTTAATTTTTGCAAGAAACTGGAGAAACGATAATCAACTCAGTTTAGAGGAATGATACAGAGAACTATGGGATGTAGCAATTAATGATAAACTGACATGTGATAGGAAAATAAGAAGAGGCCAATCAAAAAATAATAATTCCAAGAAAATATGGAGTGCATTCTTGGAATATGTATTCTGGAGAGGGAAGGGGTATACACTGAGGGAAGAAACAATCAATTTTTGGAGAGAAAATGGATTGAATGAAGTTTAATGCTAGTCCTGAAGGTGATGGTGGCACTAATGTGATATGTAACTGTATTTTATTGTTCTTTTCTTTGTGGTAGTAGGTTTATGTTGTGTAATTTAATAAAAATATTTTTTAAACCCTCTCAATTGAAGGGAGGAAAGAAAAGCAAACAAACCATACAAGACCCATCAGAAATGCAAGAAAGCAAAGCAAAAAGCAAGCAGAGCGTGCAAGACCCATCGGAAATTCAAACAAAGCAAAGCAAAAAGCAAGCAGAGCATGCAAGACCCATCAGAAATGCAAAGAATGCAAAGCCAAAAGCAGCTGGAGCTGGTCATAACTCGAAATGGTCATAAGTCGGGACGTTCATAGGTCGAGGCACCACTGTACATGAACAGAAGCAGCATGAGTTACACAAGAGCTGCAGCAGTACTTTCTAACGCTATAATGTACTACACAAAGTTACATCGCAAAGTCAACCAATTATTTTAGGATTTGCCTATTTATTTCAGAAAAGTAAATAAGGAGTTTCTTTTATTATTGTAATTACTGATCTTTTAAAATATATATATTTTTTATTTTGATGAGAGGACCCTATGGGCTGGTTCAGCTATGCACTTATCACTCAGGGGACTTCAACATAAATATGTGAATGTGTTATTGCAGATTAAACATAAATATTCAACCAATGTCAGTACAAAGACTTTTCAAAGGGCATGTCCAGCATCAGATTGAGTAATAAAGTGAAAGAGAAAATCATGTGTAGATTGATGTATGAACTAATTTTGTTACCTATTAACTGAAGGTACCTTGCAAAAGAGCCATGACCTAATCACCATAAGAATATCCACAAACATACATGTACACAGTGCTCCAACAGCAGAAGTTGCTGGGGCAATCTGCCAAAGTGCTAGACATGGGGAACCATGCAAATAACCTGCCCCTCATCCCTTCATCAGGGCAATTTATTCCATATTTGGAGTTCTGTGCACACAAATATTGAGCAGAATACTGCACAGTATGTTTTCTTACAGATTTGCCAATGTTTACAACCTGTTGTCCTGAAAAATTATAACACACAGATAAAATGATTTATAGTACATGGGAGTAAATAGATGACATTTTCCCACTAATTTGACTGACTGATACCTAAATGGATTATATCCTGGGTGATGTTCTGTAGTAACACAACACTTGTAAGAATGGTAAAAGGACATAAGGCATGCCTACACTATTCACAAATCATGTCACACTCTTAAAAGAGATTTATTAATTTCATTTTAAACAATGCCAAACTCCCCCTTGAACATATCTTTTATCACCCTGCCTCTATATTTAGTGGATGACTTTCTATTAGAAGATCATCCATAAAGTAACAGACAAAGTCATGTCTTAGAGCCGAGAGAAAAAATAACACTGAAAATCATAAAACGAACTGGATGGGAGTGGATCTCAATCTACTGATAGCAGATCCCCAGAATCCCCAGATGTTCTGCAATACAGTTGTGTTCAAAATTATTCAACCCCCAATGCTGTAAAGGGGTTTAGGGACTATAGTGTACATTTGGAATTGTATTCAGAATGAAATCCTACAAGGACGTTTTAAAGAACCAAATGCAACTAAAATAACATCAATTGTTTATGTAATACAGTAGTAAATGTTTCTTTTGTGGTTTCTTCATTGCCACAATTATTCAACCCCTTAAAGACTACCACTCTGAAGAAGAGAGGTTCATTCAGGTGTTTTCGATCAGGTATTGAAAACACCTGTGGATGTCACCGAGCACCAATCAAGCATAATAAGCACCAATTAGGCAGCTTTAAAATGACTGTGATACTCAGCTCCTTCTAGACATTTACTGGTGTGGTTACAAACATGGTGAAGTCAAGAGAATGGTCCAGGAAGACAAGAGAAGAGGTGATTTGTCTTCACAGGAAGGGCAATGGCTATAAGAAGATTGCAAAGAAGTTAAACATACCAAGAGACACCACAGGAAGCATCATTCGCAAATTCAAGGCAAAGGGCACTGTTGAAATGCTACCTGGTCGTGGAAGAAAGAAGATGCTGACTTCGACTGCTGTGCGCTACCTAAAGCGTAGAGTGGTGAAAAGTAACCGTGTGACTGCTGAGGAACTGAAAAAAGATTTGTCAGATGTGGGTATAGAAGTTTCAGCTCAGACAATAAGGCACACACTGCGTAATGAAGGTCTCCATGCCAGAACCCCCAGGCGCACCCCCTTGCTGTCTCCCAAGAATAAGAGTCGACTGCAGTATGCCAAAAGTCATGTGGGCAAACCACAAAAGTTGTGGGATAGTGTTCTGTGGACTGATGAAACAAAATTAGAACTGTTTGGGCCCATGGATCAACGCTATGTTTGGAGGAGGAAGAACAAGGCATATGACGAAAAGAACACCTTGCCTACTGTGAAGCATGGCGGAGGGTCAATAATGCTTTGGGGCTGTTTTGCTTCTGCAGGTACAGGGAAGCTTCAGCGTGTACAAGGTACCATGAATTCTCTTCAGTACCAGGAGATATTGGATGAAAATGTGATGCAGTCCGTCACACACCTGAGGCTTGGGAGACGTTGGACCTTTCAACAGGACAATGATCCCAAGCACACCTCCAAGTCCACTAGAGCATGGTTGCAGAGTAAAGGCTGGAACATTTTGGAGTGGCCATCGCAATCACCAGACTTAAATCCGATTGAGAACCTCTGGTGGGACTTAAAGAAAGCAGTTGCAGTGCGCAAGCCTAAGAATTTGACTGAACTGGAGGCTTTTGCCCATGAAGAATGGGCGAAGATACCCGTAGATCGCTGCAAGACACTTGTGTCAAGCTATGCTTCACGTTTAAAAGCTGTTATAACTGTAAAAGGATGTTGTACTAAGTACTAAGATTGAATGTCACTTGGGGGTTGAATAAAAACTAATAATGATGTGAGCACAGAAAAGACATTTGTGGTTATTTCATTATAAACTTAAGGTTATATTTCTCTGACCTACAAGTGCCTCTTTCATGTAAATGTAAGCAAGATGACTGAATGATCAAAATCAATGTCAAAATGGCCAAAACATTCAATTTCAGTGGGGGTTGAATAATTTTGAACACAACTGTAGGTTAGCATAAGTTTTTGACATCCCCCAATACAGTTCACCCCAAACTCTTGACTCTTGAAGTCCTGCAATTTCTAGCTCCATCCTTGAGACACCAATTTGCATCTGATTCCCGTATTTTGCAACTGCTTGCGGCGAGTGGACCTCGCTCTAATAAAGAACATGATGTGTCTGAAGAAGTGGATTTTGATCCAGAAAAGCTCTTAGAGAAACAAATGTGTTAGTTCTTAAAGTGCCACAACATTTTGTTCTCCCCCCCCCCTTTTCTCCCTTTGCTTTTGCCAAGATTAAGAACCTAAGTAGATCCCGCAAGCCAGGAACATGCCCCGACCAGTCATACAGTTAAGAAGTCTGTTCTAAATCAACACAAGGAGCACAAGAGGAACAAATGCCAGGTTCTGCTTGGCAGAGAAGAGAGAGAATGGAAAACTGATAACCTTGATAATTTTGCCTTCCACTAAATCTTCAATTTCCACTTTGCAAGGAAACCTGCCTACAACAGTTGTGCCATCGGGCCAGCCCGCTGGACCTTTTGCTTCTTTGCCCAATCCTCCACATTTTTTCCCTCCAGTCTAAGCCCGTGAAGGTGTGTCTTCCGGAGAACTGAAAGGCTTGCCGCATCTGCAGGATTTCAGCAAGTCAATAAAAGACACGGCTCGGCCCCCGAAAAGGGGAGCACACTCGAGACTCGAAAAAGGACGCTGACAGATCCTTCCCTGCGGTCAAATGAGGCGCCCCTGGTCGGTGGCACCTGCCAATTTAGTGAGGCCTTCCGTTGCAAAACCCTTCCGACCTGAGGGACGCTAGGCAGGCAGGCAGGGCGGCCGCCCCTCTTGACATCCTGCAGACTTCCAAGGAGGATGAGGAGGGGGCACCCACCCAAGCTGCCGTGTTCCGGCAGGCACGTGCCTGGAGGCCTGCCATGCCGGGCAACCGCCGCAGTGGAGACAGGCCGAGGCCTTCCCACCGGGGAGACGCCCTCCCCTCTCCCCCCTGGCACGGCTTCCCTCCTCCTCCTCCCCTCTCCCCCCCCCGGCCTTCCCTCGAGGGCCGTCGCCCGGGCGTCCTTCGCAAGGGCTCGCCGCCGTCCCCCCCCCCCCAGCACGCTACCCGGCGGGGAAGGAGAAGAGGCGGTGGGACTGCAACTCCCATCATCCAACGCCATTTGCTCTGGCGGCGAGGGCTGACGGGAGGTGTGGTTCCGGAGGACAGGACAATGTTCGGAGAGGGGGGGGGAGAGGAGGAATGAGAGAGAGGCGGCGGCGGCGGCGGCAGTGGCGACAGCCGCTCCTCCCTCCTTTGCACTTCCTCACCTGCGATTTGGGTAACGAAGGCTTCCGCCACCAGCGACATGCTGCCCCTCCGGCGACGGCGGCGACTTCGCCTCCCTGCCTGTAGGCCGCGTCCCCAAGCCCCTCAAGGTGGAGGGCACTCTGCGGCCCCGCCCCCCCTCGACGGGCAGGAGGGCGGGCCGAGTACATCCGGGGCCTGCGCCGCCCCTTCGCCTTGCTCGGCCGCGGAGCGCCTGACGGGAGAGGAGAGGCGAGGCGGTTCTTTCGGGGAAGGGAGGGGGCGTCTCCCTTGCCATAGGCGCGGAGCCGCGATGCAGTCAACGGGCAGGGTTTGCCCTCGCCTGGCCTGAGGGGACTGGGAAGAGGGAGCCCCGGTCGGGTCTCTCTCTCCTTCTTCTGGTTTCCCTGCTCTTTCTCCTTCTCCTTCCCCAGTACCTATCCCCCCCCCTTAAGTCTGACACCAGGGTATCAAATTTCCCTTTCCTCGGTGTTCTGACCACGTTTTCATCCTACTTTGCGGGTCTAAGCCTCATCCTCTCTGTCTTTCTCACACTGCCCTGGTTTGTTTTTCACACACAACCCATTTTTTGGGGCGAAGCCCTCCCAGACATCTATGTCTTGTTGTGCCCCATTACTCACTTCCTCCCTTCTACTCCTCTGCAACGGGCAAGAAGTCATCCTCTCCAGCCTTCCTAAATTCTGCACCCGCACCTTGTTTTCCCACCTGCTCCTGTGCCTGGTTGTCATAGTAAATAAAGGGGGATATTAAAATCTGAGCACACAAAATATGCTTACAGAAGCATTAATAAACTTGTTATTAAACTGAAAATAAATAACAGTAAACCATAACCTTGGTGCCTTAAATTATTTAATAGAATTCTCTAAACCGGTACCAGGATGAAGTTCAATTTGCTGGGCTTGATCTTTAAAGGCCCAGTTGAACATCTTCCCTGTCCCCATCATAGATGCAGAATTGACTTTTTTTTTTTTGAGGAAAAGAACAGAGGTGTCAGCCCCCATAACTGACATCAGTAGCTTTCAATGTCTCAAAGTGGAGGTGGATCGAAAGTAGTTTGTACTTCCTTTTACCACCACCCCCATTTCTTCTGTAATGTCTGAAGCATTGATGGATCTGCATTTGGAACTTGTTCATATACATAATTTCCCTTTTTGTCTCTTGTTGGTCATCTTCTTTCCCTTTCTGAAGCATTGAAAGAACCTGCAAGCTCTGTTCTGGAGAGAATAGGACAATAAGTGTAATACATCCTGAACCACAGTGTCAGTTTCAAGTCTTAAAAATAATATGAGTAATGGTAAATCCAATTGGTTGAAATCCAGTCGGTAAATCACAACTGCAGTTGGCCCATGAAACCAATGGAGATTTTATGAGTCAACTCTTCTGTAAGTTCCATTGGTAGAGTGGGCCTACTCTAGTTGTGACTTACATGACAAAACTGATCTGGGACCCCTTTCAATAAGCACACTGCTACATGGCCCTTTTTTTCCTGAGGTGGATGAGCTCAGGAAAGAGCTAGTGATGGTAATAGCTGAGGAGCCTGACAGGGACCGTTTTACTCCCACACACCCCATTTTGGCAGGGTCTCTAGGGACTTTGGAAAGATACGCAAGGCTGGCCACTGAGAAGCAAAGAGCCTTTCATACCCACACACAAACACCAACATTCCAGGAGCTGGGTGAAGGCAAGACCTGGTTTTAGTACCAGAAACTCTCACAACCGAAAATCCAGACAGATGGATTTCTCTGTTTTATTAAAAGAAAAGAAAAAGGACAAAAGTTCCAAAATCTGGCAAAAGATACTTGTGCAAAATACAGAGATAGTCTCAAGCAATTTAAGAGAAACGCCTGAAAACAATAAAAGCTAAACTTATGTACCTAATATTCATACCTTAGTAGATTAGTAGCTTAGCTCTGGGATATACCCAGAGGGCATATTTTCCCAGTATGGCTTTATAGAAGAGCAGGTGAACAATAGCCCAGTTCTTGGAGGCCAGCTAAACTAACTAGTTTCCCTAGTGGGCCATGACAACAACATCTTAATCTTCTTTCATGTTCCTTCAAGACAAAAACATTTTCCTGCCCTCTCTTTCCCACAACTGAAATCTGCATAACTCCCAGAGAAGGAAATAGATTGGGTCTTTCAAGTCCAGAGTTAAAGTGCTAGATTCCTTTTGGGGCCGCTTTGGCATGCCGCCTGACAAAGATAAGCATGGGCACATCAGTTCCTCTTTCAGTTCTTTCTTTGAAGTGTTCATTAACAGGAGATAAATTTAAGGTGTGAATTGTCCTTTTGGTTCAGGGCACACACTGACCTCTGCCTGTTTGCCCAGCTTCCCAGGAAACCACAAAGAAGCATTTAAAGCTTCCAGTAATGGAATTTCATATTTCCCAGTTACTCAATTTCTTCACAATTTACTACTGCATTTCAGCCAGTATGCAGTGGCAGTGATCCAATGATCCCATGGGTCTCCTTTATCTGAGACTAACATTTGGATTTATGTATTCTCAGTTTATATTTAGATTTATATTTAGAATTATGTTGACACCTTTAATCCCGTCCTAAAGGAATTAAGTGGCATTATTCCTATATTAGCACTTTTGTGACAAAGATTATGTGATATCTTATCCCCATGTTTGAAGTGGGGTACCACTTCTGTGGAGAATAATCATGTTTGTAACTACTGTTTTGTTTTTAAGAATATACAGCTCAGAAGCCAAAGAAAAAGATAATGTCAATGTATTTTAAAGAAGCAAAGTGAAATACTGGCATATTACTTCTGGAGAAGGAGGAGCAGTTTAGGACAGCCCTGAGTTAATACATTGGGAAGGGAAGGACATTAAGAGTGTGCTCACACACATATGCATATTTTAATTATTAAAGCCATTTCTTAAATCATGTGCAGCTGCAAAACCAAAGCATTATGGCATATTAAAGATGAAATATTGTAGTTTTATTTCAGACTGAGCTTTCAAGGGTGGTGGTCCACTTGCACACACACACTTGTGGCTTTATTGTTCATTTTACTTTTGGTAGACAGGCTGAATCAAAGTAGCACAGCTACTTTTAGCTCTTTACCTTATATTCATCATGCAATAGTAAATTTTCAGGTTCCTTCTGTTCCTTAATGAAAATCTGTGCAAGCAACTCATATTCTTTTGCATGTCTTCCGTGTTATTAGATCACAGCAAAGTGAGAAAACCACAATTCTGCATAATCTGAGAGTATATATATACATCAAGTCATCCTGCTTCCTCTCCTGCATCTACATTTGGCCAGCACTGACTAAAAGCAAGTCTGACACTGTATACCCCAATAATTCCAGTGTCTGCAGGCTCTCAGTCCCTCTTACTTCATATTTCATTTTAATAGCAGAAGCAGAATTAAACTGTCAGCAATATTTGAGAAGCCAACACTGTTTATGTTACTAACAGGTTTTACGTCCGTCATGACTTATGTAGTAAATGTCATCACCTTAAAACATATGCTTTGCCTCCATTTGCTGGATAGTTATGTGGCTAATCCTCAAACCAACAATCCATCATAATGAACAGAATTATGATAAATATCGCCATCCATTATAATATTGGCCAGTGCTTTTCATTACTACGTTGTCTAGATCTAATTTCATCGTGACTGTTTCTCACTTTATTTCCAGTGAGCTAGTTATTATCCCTGGCCTAATCTTGCAGCTCTCAATGAAGAAGTGGTGGAAGCAATTTAATGAGAGATTTTATGGGAATTTCACCTCAGGTTGTATCTACCATGAAGAGTGGTCTGTGACCTTATGGATGGCAGCTGTTTACACATTGAAAAGAAGGTTCATTCTCTCCTTCACATTTATACGTGATTTTTTTAAAAAAGCTGCAAGTGTCAGTTGGTGGAGTTAACATGCAACATACAGACTATATAAATCTAAGTTGAGTTTTTTTAATCATGTAGAGCTCTGTTATGCACTAGAACTTAGAAACTTACTATAAAAAAGGATTTGGTTAAAGTTATACTGTCAAGGTACACAAAAAGTACGTAATTATTGTTGCAGTTTTCAAAAGTTACTGTTTGCCTTTTCTTATTTCTCATATGCAGCAATAGCAGCTGCTTTTTAAAAAACACCTGAAAGCAACAAATGGAGTACAAAACACCTCACTTTCTCATCCATCTTGTTGTTGCTTCAACTGCCAGAATGGAACACAAGGCCGCACTTGAACCATGAGATATTCCTCCTCTATCTTTTACATGATACCACACAACTGCATAAGGATAGAAACAATTGAACAATTTCAATTGAACTACAAAAGGGGTAATGTTATCCTTTGTTAACTTGCAATGATAAGGTCATATGTAACTGGGAAAAGGAATTAATTTCAAATTACATTTTCTGTAATTGGATGTTTCCAAGGTTTTCTGTGCACACATATATTTTTGTGAAAGCAAGGACTGACCCATTCACATAGGTATTAAAAGAATGCTCTGCACACATAATAGAACAGTACATGCCAGTATTTCTTGACACTTGGAAGAATTAACCACACCACATTCCTGAAGATCTTTCTGTATGCATAAGTATCCTATCCAAATGCAGTTGATGTTCTCTGTGTTACTTAATGCTGTTACAGTGACTACAACCAAGACACAACTATAAATGTAACATTAAAGGTCTTCCTCTTGGTTGCACACCTTAATGTGGTGAGGGGGCTGGACTGTGTCAGGGAAGCTGAGAGCAATGCCATCAAAATTTGTTTGTTTGATTGTTTATTTATTTATATCCCACCCCTCTAGTCATTCAACTACTCTGGGTGGCGTACATCAAACAAAATAAACAGATTAAAATAACATCTACTGTATATCCAAAAATAATTAATCATTCAAGATGGAAAAAACAAAGAAGATAGATCAAATAGCGCTTGGAGGGAAGGCCTGCCTGAATAGCCAGGTTTTTAATTGGCTTTTAAAAATACCCAGCAAAGGGGCCATATGGATCTCTGAAGGTAGATTATTCCATAACTGAGGAGCCACTGCCGAGAAGGCCCGGTTTCTTGTTTTTTTTTCCTTCCGGGCCTCTCTTGGCATTAGGCTCCTCAGTTGTACCTCCTGACTAGATCATGTGATATGGGTAAATTTTGGTGGGAGGAGAAGTTCTGTCAGATAGCGAGGTCCTAGACCGTTTAGGGCTTTGTATGTCAACATTAAAACTTTGAAATCGATGCAAAAGTGCACGGGCAGCCAGTGCAAGGCGGCCAGAGTGGGAGAGATATGATGGTGTTTTCTCACCCCACTAAAAAGTCTGGCCGCCGCATTCTGCACCATTTGAAGCTTCCCCATCAGTTTCAAAGGTAGCCCCAGGTAGAGCGCACTACAGTGGTCTAATCTCGAGATTACAAGCGCATGCACTAAAGTGGTGAGCACTCCAGCATCAAGATAGGGACCCAGCTGGGCAATCTGCCAAAGGTGGAAGTAGGCAGAGCGGACCACTGACACCATCTGGGCTTCCATGGTGAGCGCTGGGTCCAGATGTATCCCCAAGCTACACACCTCACTCTTCACGGTGAGAGTCACACACATCCCCAATGAGAGGGAGTTTCCCAAACCGCTGATGGTGGGGGCACCCACCCCCAGTACCTCCGTCTTGTCCGGGCTCAGCCTCAACCCATTTTCCTGCATCCATTGCAGAACAGCCTCCAAGCAGCATTGAAGGGACAGAATGGCATCCACTGTAGCTGGAGAAAACGAGATGTAGAGCTGTGTATCATCAGCGTATTGATGGCACGATGCCCCATATCCCCTGATGACCCCTCCCAGTAGCCTCATATAGATATTAAACAGCACTGGGGAGATTATCGAGCCCTGTGGAACTCCACAATTGAGGTTCCATGGGGCCGAAACCCTTTCCCCAAGCTGTACTCTCTGAGGACGGTCCTCCAAGAAGGATTGGAGCTAAGTAAAGGCCAGGCCACCAATTCCCAACTTGGAACGCCTCCTCAAGAGGATACCATGGTCGATGGTATCAAAGGCAGCTGAGATATCAAGGAGGACCAGCAGGGACGTTTTCCCCCTGTCAGCCTCCCTCAATAGGTTATTATACAGGGCGACCAATGCCGTTTCTGTACCATGGTGCAGCCTGAAGCCTGACTGGAATGGATCCAGGGCATTTGTTTCATCCAAGTGCACCTGAAAAGGCTAGACTCTGTCACAGATCTGGACTCCTAGTGTGATCACCCACGACAGAATGGTCAGATTGAGACACCACACTGAAATGCACCCATCTTTTTCAGGAGTCTGTTATCAATATCATCAACATAAGAGAATTGGCAGATCCAGAGATGAGGGGGACAGAGAAATGCTTGAATGACAGCTATTGGGTAGCAACAGTAGAAGACAACACTGCCATAGGCATCTTTCATAGACAAAGGCAGTGACAAGAGAATTCTCACAAGCCTTTGCAGAAAGCAGCAATGGTACACAACATCTCAGAATACCTCACGAGGAGATAGTATGAAATGAAAGTGAATATAGCGCTGGGAGACAAGATTACTGGATCACAAGGCACTCAACCAGATACTGGGGGAAATCAGATAGATTAAAGTTGGAAGTTGCCGACATACACAAAAGCAAGAGGAGAAGCCAAAGCTGCTTGCCACACATAGCTGGAATGTGGAATAGAGAAATATGACTCAAGATCCACCTAAAATAATAAAGTAAGCATTGCAATACTTGCTGTGAGCAAGCTGATATGGACAGGAGTAGGACAATCTGGCAGTTTTGAAGTGTTTTACTCTGCAAATGACAAACACAGTAGCTTCCATAGAAAGGTCAGGTGTAGCACAAGCAGTTAACATGTATAATGCTAAGTCTGACCAACTACTATATACCACATTTCTTGAGAAACCTGTCATCATAACCTTTGTTCAAGTCCTTCTTTCAACTACAGAAGCTGAAGAAGAAGAAATTGAAAGCTTTTATACAGAACCAATCTAGTTAGCAGCATTGAAAGAGGGATGCAAACACCTGGAGACGAGGCCTGTCTTGAATCCGATAGTCATATGCTAATAATGGCAAGTGGTCACATGGCCAGTGAACAAGGTCTGTAGCAACAGAAACAGTGTGGCTGCTATCATCCCTGACTCACAGAAAGATGGTGGCATAGGACAGAGACCTGAATGCTTTGGCTCTGGACAAGTCAGCCACTTGCAGAAAGACTGTCCCGTGATGGAGTGTGCATGAGCAAGTGTGTGGATGGCAGCAGAGCTGGAAGAAGCAACTCAGAAAGGCTGGGAGATCCTGGTGTGGGTAGATGGGTTTCCAAAGCTAACACTAATGGATGTAGTATGTTGCTATATGCTAGTGAAAAGGAATAGAGGGTAACCTTGTAATGTGATACTGATGATCCCTTGGTGTCCATGAAAATTTAAAGCCTATGTCTTGAGGTGGCTTGACAATGGTATTAGGGGAAACCCATTAAGATAGTGCCTTCCTTTTCAAGCAATGTTCTGTTCGGACAAGACTGGCTTGGGCTGGATTGTCTAATCATGGGAAATAATGCGTTCCCAGCAGGGTTAGTGGAAAAGGAAAGGGGACTCCAAGTTGCAGAAGTGTCCAGGGAACAAATGCAGGTATGGCAACAGGAAGATGCATCATTATCAGGTGCCTTGAAGTCTGCCCTACCTGAAGGCAGGGTGTTGGGGTCCATTCCAGGTTTTCAACTCAGGGGTATTCCAGGTTTCTAAACTTCTATATGGATTGACATCCCTACAACGGGGTTGTTTAGAAGAAAAGCAGCTAGCAGTTTCACAGGTTTTACACACAGCACTTATTTATTTTATTTATTTATTTATTTATTTATTTATTTATTGTATTTATACCCCGCCTATCTAGTCATTTCGACCATTCTAGGCATATGATGTGCCAGCTGTGGATCACAGTGAGAGAAGGAGAGAGGGAGAGAGAGGAAGAGAGAAGCCTTGACAAGATAACCCAACAGTTCTATTGGCTTGGCATGTATAAGTAAGTGGAGCGGTTTTATGAGCCCTGCCCTGCATGCCAAAAGACTCAAGGACAAGGACCATAGAGAGGATCCATGGTACCCATGCCCTGTATTGATACCCCCCTTTTTGATACTCCTTTTGAATAATAGCTCTAGAATTGTGGGGGCCTTTAGGAAATCCACGGGGGGGGGGGAATGCCCATATATTTAATGTGGATTTTTTCCCCCTGCTAGATATCCAGAAGCAATAGCCTTGTGCCTATTTTTCTCTCTGCAAAAGTTTTAGTGAGAGAATTGCTAGGTCTCTTCTTGTGAGTAGGATTCCTCAAATGAATCCTTATTGTATATTAGCAACAAGTAGCAAGGCTCAAGACGGGCCTTTCTCCAGGTGAGCGAAATGTATGTATCTGTAGGTGTTGGTCGGTGAGTTCTGCCTGGGGAATTCTTGGAGAATTCTTGGAATTGGACTCAAAACAAAACAAAACAAAAATATCACACACACATACCCAAAAAATCATTGAATGGCACATCTCTAGATTCCAGTCAATACTTAAAAGCATGCAGGAAATATGGATTATTCTGATATAGTTAAAGGCACCTGCAAACAAATGCATCTTTATTCTACCCTCTTTTTGTTTGGCACATTTCATTTTAGTCCAGCCTGAAAAGTACTTGCTCTAAGAGCCAGATCACTGATTACATGTGTAGGAAAACCAACATTAAAATAATTGAAAGATTTTACAGGGAACATGTAGATCAGTACGGTATTATTTTATTATGTATTTACTGCTAAGGGGAGCTTGGACACCTTTTACTATGAGTTTTTCTGGCATGTCTACGGTAAAATCAACCTGTAAGTCTGCTTCACAAATTGCCATTTTCACTGACACAACACGCAGCTTGCTAATTGGTGGTGTGCAAAGCTGACACCAGCAAGAGCAGCACTGTGTATTTTTTCCAATTTACAGTTGGTTTTCCATTTTCATAACCCATCATTTGACGTGCTGATTGTGTTGCTAATCCTCCTTTGGAGGACTGTCTTCTGGCTTTGTCCTTTGATTTATGTGCAGTCTGAAACAGAGTGCATGCAGATTTTCGAGTGACAAATGTAAAGAAAATATGGATACAGTTTTTAGTGAATGTACTATTTGTTTGGCAAATGGGCTGGTCAATAATTGTTCATTTAAATGTATGCAGTTTTTATTTCCTCATACACACAGTGTTGATGAATTTTGGGCAAAAAATTTGCACACACTTATACACATATACTCCCGCCAACCTAGCAGTTCAAAAGCATGCAAATGCAAGTAGATCAATAGGGACCACCTCGGTGGGAAGGTAACAGCGTTTTGTGTCTAAGTCGCACTGGCCATGTGACCACAGAAGATTGTCTTCGGACAAAACGCTGGCTCTATGGCTTGGAAACGGGGATGAGCATTGCCCCCTAGAGTCGAACATGACTGGACAAAAATTGTCAAGGGGAACCTTTACCTTATACACATATACACACATGGGTATACGTACACATGTCAGGGCAACCTCTGCACCAGGGTCTGCTTTACCGTTTTGCAAAGTGGGACAGATGCAATTTTTGGGGCCATAGATGTATGTGGGAAAGCAATAAGAGATTTGAATGCAGAACTATGGATGCTATGTAACCCAACCTTCTTCCTCTAAGTAACCTTGCTGTTCTTCCCATAGGGTAGCCTGGCCAGAGAAATTGATACATACAGCATAACTAGCTCAGTGGGTGTGTGGGTGTGTATAGTGCAACAATCTTTTTTGTGTCTGTTTGTTTCTCTCTTTTTAAATTGGATGCTGGTTTTCACCAGACAAACAGATGAACTCAAGCAAAGGACTGCATGAAAAGAAAAGCTGTCCATCACCTCACCATTATTTCTCCCTGCCAAGCTTCTTTGATCATTTGTTACATCAGCAGTTGCTTTAGGCAATGATATTTGTGTGATCAGTGTTTCAGAATATACCATCATGCTCCAGTGCTGTGTAGAGGTTCTTTAGCTGTGGGCCATGACTCCTTGGAGAAGCTGAAACATGAACACACTAGGATTCTATTTATCTCACCTATCCCGCATCTCCTTCCCTCTCTTTTAACTTTCACTCTGTCTGCCTTCACCTCCTCTGTCCACTCATCTGTTCATATATTTTATTCTACCCATCAGTCTTCTTAGTCTCACTCTTCTGATTTCTTGGCTGCAGTCCCCATTTGGATTGATGAGTGATCCAAGGTACAAGTATACAAAATCGTTCATGATTTCAAATTCTTTAGTGCCAACATTAAATTTTCATAGTTCCTCTGTAGTCATGATTTTTGTCTTCTTAATATTAAAGCATTTCCAGTCTGTCATTGTTTTGTTTTCCATATTTGTTGTCATATTCGTATTAGGATTTTGACAGATTCATTTGCTGTGGCTTTAAACAAATCTGTTGGTATTCCATTTACCCCAATGATTTATTACTTACTAATGCTTTCAGAGCAGCTTTCACTTCACTTTCTAGAACTGCAGGTTCTTCATAATAGCCTTCCTTTTCAAAGAGGCCTGCCATTCTTTTGTCACTTATTTATTTATTTATTTATTTATTTATTTATTTATTTATTTATTTATTTATTTATTTATTTATTTATTTATTTATTTGATTTGATTTGATTTGATTTGATTTGATTTGATTTGATTTGATTTGATTTGATTTGATTTGATTTGATTTCTACCCCCCCCCGCCCCCCCCCAGACAGCGTCTACTCGGGGCGGCTTACTAATATCATAAAATATCATAAAAACATCATGAACATTAAACAATTGAATCAATAGTATGGTGTATTCAAGATAGGGAATGATAGAAAACAAGAAGATAGAATTCAAGAATTGACAGAAGGGAAGGCCTGCCTAAAGAGTCAAGTCTTTAATTGGCTCTTAAAAACACCCAGTGAGGGTGCCAGGCGGATCTCTATTGGAAGGCTGTTCCAAAGTCAAGGGGCCACTGTCAAGAAAGCCCAGTTTCTTGTTCTTTCTTTCTGAACCTCTCTCAGCGTGAGGCCCCTCAACTGTCCCTCCTGGCTGTGCTGTGTAATTCGGGTAGATCTATGTGGGAGAAGGTGATCTGCCAAATATCGAGGTCCAAAACCATTTAGAGCTTTATACGTCATCATTAACAAGTCAATGCAGAAATGAATGGGCAGCCAATGCAAGGAAGCTAGAGTGGAAGAGATATGGTGGTGTTTTCTCACCCCACTAAGGAGTCTGGCCGCCGCATTCTGCACCATTTGGAGCTTCCGCATCAGTCTCAAAAGTAGCCCCACGTAAAGTGCATTACAGTGGTCTAATCTCAAGATTACGAGTGCGTGGATGAGAGTGGTGAGGGCCCCTCCATCACTTAGGGCCGCAGCTGGGTGATCTGCCACAGATGGAAATAGGCAGAGTGGGCCATGGACGCCACCTGGGTTTCCATGGTAAGCGCTGGGTCCAGATGTATCCCCAAGCTGCGGATCCCACTCCGTGCAGTGAGAGTCACCCCCCCAAAAGATAGGGTGTTTCCCAAACCACCAATGGAGGGGCCACCCACCGTCAAGACTTCCATCTCGTCCGGGTTCAGCCTCAACCCATTCAGCTGCATCCATTTCAGTACAGCCTCCAAACATCGCTGAAGGGACAGAACGGCATCCACTGAAGTAGGTGAAAAGGAGATGTAGAGCTGTGTGTCATCAGCGTATTGATGGCACAAAGCCCCACACCCCCTGATGACCCCACCCAGTGGCCTCATATAGATATTAAACAGCATTGGGGAGATGATCAACCCCTGCAGAACCCCACAATTGAGACTCCACGGGGCCGAAAGACTCTCCCCAAGCTGTAGTCTCTGGGGACGGTCCTCCAAGAAGCATCAGAGCCAGGCAAACACCAGGCCACTGATTTCCAGCTCAGAGAGCCTCCCCAGGAGGATACCATGGTCGACAGTATCGAAGGCAGCTGAGATATCAAGGAGGACCAACAAGGATGTGTTGCCCCTGTCAGCCTCCCTCAACAGGTCATCCACCAGTGTGACCAGTGCTGTTTCTGTGCCATGACGCGGCCTGAAGCCCGACTGAAACGGATCCAGGGCATTGGTTTCATCCAAAAGAGCTTGAAGCTGATCAGCCACCACCCTCCCCACCACTTTGATGAGGAAGGAAACATTGGCGATGGGCCTTCCACATACTGTAGGTCTTCAGTGTATTGAAGGCGATGCTTCTCTTTATTTACTCCTGATCAGATAATGTGCTTCTATGTTGGTCATTCGGCATTCCTAGTCTAGGCTTAAATTTCACTTTGATTTCTTGGATCTTCTAGAAGAGATCCCTAGTTTCTCCCTTTTTGTTGTTCTTCTCTATTTCTTTCCACTGATTAGCACTTGGATTTGAGCCCAAATGCTTAAGAGTTCTCAATATTCGGTATGTCCTGGAAGTACACATGTCCTTTTGGGCTCACAGATCTGCTTTGTAGCTCTAACTATTTCCTTTCCTTTCTGTTTTCAGACATACATATTTGTGTATACCTGAAACATTTCCCTAGTGTGTAGAAGAAACAAGCACCTTATTTTTGCATGGGCTCTTTTTAATTCCACACTTACATGTGCTCAACAATCAACATTTGCTATTAGAAGGAATTATGTTTAGCAGCCTTTTCTGTTGCTGTAATTGGAGACTGGTTCTACATGAGAGTTATTTTTTTCCTGCACTGTTAGTCTATTTTATGAGCTTAATTTAGCTGTCAGATCATTTTACTAAATTATCTATCACCTGCAGGCATCCCTGACTATCATTTTCAATCACCTTTTATCTGAAGTGGCTGGGAATTTGCAGCCATATCAGTAAGGTATAATGCAGTAAGATATAAGAATGCAGTAAGATATAAGAAACCTTAAAGAAACCAGGTTTTTGAAGAGAGAAAAACCATAACAAAGCCACAAGTTACAGCTGCTTTTAAAACAAAGTCTGGGGAAAAAGAAGCATTAAGAACGAAGCATCATACAGCAATAAACATGAGAATCAAAGGAGTGTTGAAAAGGAAGGTGAGAGGCTTCCCTAGATGTTCTGATTCCAGCAGGAATTCTCAAGCATCCTTCCATTCTTTTCAGCATCACCTCCAACCTGTTTCCAATTGTTTGGCATGCGTTGAACATATGCGGCACCCAACCGCTAGACTTAATGTTGTATGAATGCATACTAGACCTTATCTATCATTTATTTGTCTCATGTGTATGCTCATATATATTACAGACATTTTTATTTAATTATTCAGGAATTGGCACACGTGTTGCATTATCACATTCCTCTGGGCCCCCTTGCTGACAGAATAATGCCAGGGAGCAAGAGCTAACACTTAGACTCTTTGGGTTCTTCATCAGGAAATGACTCATTAAACCCCTTTTGCACATGAGAAGAAATTAGCTTTCCTAAGAGGTCCTCCACACAGGAAGTGACCCTCTTTTTCTTTTCATGATGATGCAGAAAACCTGTCCAGTGCAAGCTGCATTTGCTAGGAAATCTCAATTTTGGGACGGTGTCACTTTGATGGATATAGAGCTGTCATCCACTACAAGGTCGATACATGTATCTATTTATTCAGGGAAATATATACCGAGGGGAAAATATCAGTATAAATAGACTTGCCTAGGCTGTAAGGCTCCTCAGTAGAGATGGGGGTACTCCTATACGAAAACCACTGCACAGGTGGAGATAACAAGGGTCCAGCCCCATGGTGCCAGATGGTCCACTCACTGATCTGCCACTGCGACGGGCTGCGCAATCCCATTCTATCACCCCGGAGCTCGCGACTGGCGAGCCATTCTTCAACCTGGCAGAGAGGCGTGTTGTCCCATCTCCTGCCAGGAGTGGCTCGCCGATCGCAAGCTCCGGAGTCATTGGAAGGATCATGGAGCCCACGGTAGCGGCGGATCAGTGAGTGGACTGTCCGGCGCCATGGAGACGGACCTTCTGTGAAGTGGATCTCAGCTTCTACTGCACGGCTCAGAGCAAGTCATCCTTCTCTGGCCTTAGTTCACCAAAATGCAAAAGATTGGTAGAATATACCAGATGGGCGGGATATAAATCGAACAAACAAACAAATAAATAAATAAAAATGCAAGTGTAGATAAACTGATGAGTTCCGAATGCTGCATCTCCCCTTTCTATCAGCAGTGGAGACAGGTGCCTGGCTCTGGTCTATGACCGTGCCTGGAAGTGCCCTCAGAGACAGGTTCCACATGATCTTGCTGTTTCCTTGCAATGTGGAGCAGAGTGCATCCCAGGCCACCCTGTGCTACCACTCCTCCCTGCCAGGTACTCCTTGCAGAGGAGGCTGGCTGGCTACTGACAGGTCTCAAAGTCAACCTAGGGAATTGTTCATTGCAATTCAGTGTATAAGTTGTTACAGGATCAGATTTAGTCAAGCAACATATAACAAAGGAGCACAGCTGAGCTAATTGAGGCAGCTGTGGGACAACCAATTTGATTGGAGAAACTAAGAATAAAGCTAGCCAAGCTTACAGAGACAAATTGTTGGGTAGTTTGGGTAGTTTGGGTAGTTGGGCTGTTGTATAGGTTGTGTTGCTTGGTGATTGTGTTGCTGAGAACTGTATATTCTGCATCGTTGGATGAAGACTTGCCATATTGCAAGGAGAAGATCCTGGGAGAAGACTATCTCCGTGGTGAGAGGAGAAGACTTCGTGGATGCTGGACTATTTACATTGGTAACAACCTTTGGTTACTGAATACTGTAATTTACCATTGCTAACTGAAGAACTACTGTGAATGACCAGGACTGTATAAAGACCAAGAGAAGCTGTATTTACCCCTGTATATATGGACTTTAATGTAAATAATATTTTCAACACCACAACAGTGTCTGTTTGGTTTAATCTCTGGGCAGTTCACTTCACCATTACGCCCCTGGCGTAGTCTGGTAACGCAGCACCTCTGTCAATTGGTTATGGGCCCAGACAGCGCACCAGACTGCATCCAGGTATAAATTTAAGAAGTTATTGAAGAAACTGCTGAACAGAGAGAGCCAAGTAGTGTGGGCTACAGTCTGTGGTGAAAATGGCCAACGAAATGTCTATGGCTGGACTGTGCATAAAAAAGTTGAATGGGGAAAATTATGCAACTTGGCAGCAGAAGGTTCAGTTGCTATTGCAAAAAGAAGCATTATGGGACATTGTAGAAAATCCCCCAGCAGTCCTAGATGAAGAAAAAAGAGCACTAAATTTTAAAGCTCTGGCTATTATTGGGTTAACTCTAGAAGACCGTCTTCTTATCCACCTGAGAGGCCAAAACTCAGCAAAGAAGGCATGGGAGGATTTAAGGAGACTCTTCGTAAGAGATAACGTTGGAAGCCAGATTCAAATTGCCAGGAAACTTTTCCGAACTAGACTGAAAGCTGGAGGGTGTATGCTTCAACATTTAGAGGCAATGAAGTCAATGTTGATGGACTTACGGGAAAAGAACATCACATTTACAGAAATACAAGAAGCATTTATTATTCTGTCTTCATTAGATGAGTCATATGATCAGCTGGTGACCAATTTAGAAATTCTTCCTCAAACAGAGCTAACAGTAATTAATATAACGAGCAAACTGTTGGAAGAGGAACAAAAGAGAAAAGATAACAAACAGCTCCGAGACTCCAAACTCACTAATCAACGTGATAAGCTGAAAGAAAGTGAGGAGGAGGGGGACACAGCTGCAAGCATTCATTCTGGAAAACGCTGTTTTTCCTGTGGCTCAAGAAAACATCTGATGAAAAACTGTAAATTTAAGAAAGGAAAAGAAAAACAAACCAGACGCAAGAGGGAAATACTAAGCCTGACTGAGGAAATCTATAACTCTGAACAGGGTGAAGAGTGGATTGTCGACTCAGGAGCAACTGCCAGCATGTGTAAGAGCAAACAGCTAATATTTAACTACCAACCTGTATCCAACCAACAAGTATGCTTAGCAAATGGTGTTAGTGCTAAGGTACTGGGAAAAGGTAAAGTGAAATTGCCTTATATTGCTAGACCAATAGATGTTTTACATGTTCCAAATTTGAAGCATAATTTACTTTCTGTGAGTTCATTAGCAAAGAATGGGTTTGTTAGCACTTTCTATGAGAGTAAATGTATAATAACTAGCAAGAACAATGAAAAATTGAATTGCTATGCTAGAAATAATTTATATAGACTAAACTGTACTAAGGCTAACAATGTCTATGAGAACAAATGTATACACAAAGATTGTATTCATTTATGGCATCAAAGACTTGGACATGCAAACTACAAAACATTTAGAAAAACAATTGAAAACTCAGTAGGAGTTAATCTAAAACAATGCAATGAATATGTGAATTGTCAAGCATGCCAATTAGCCAAGAGTAAGAAAGCTCCTATAATGAAACATAGTGATGTACAAGTGAAAAATATATTAGATTTGGTGTCAATTGATGTAATTGGACCCAAAAGTGCATCATTAGGAGGAGCTAGATACATTCTCTCTATCCAAGACCAAAAGTCCAGGTTTGGATACTGTTATCTTATGAAAGATAAAAGTGCAGTACATGTAGAGTTTGAAAAATGGCTCAAATTTGTAGAGCGTAAAACAGGGAAAAAGGTTAAGGTGGTACAAACTGACAATGGAACAGAGTTTACCAATGCCAAATTTCAATCAATATTAAAGAAAAATGGCATTACTCACAGGAGAGCCGCTCCCTATACACCTACTCAGAATGCCTTTATTGAAAGAAGGGGCCAAACTCTGCAGAACATGGCTGAGGCAATGATTAGGGGGAGTAATCTATCAGAAAAATATTGGGGTGAAGCTACACTTTGTGCGAATTTTTATATTAATATTCTTTGGCACAGTGGAATAAACAACATACCCTACACAGTTTGGACTGGGAGAAAACCAAATTTAAAATTTTTACACGTATTTGGATCTCCTGCATGGGTTCACATCCCAAAAGAAATAAGGAGAAAGGGAGAGAAGAAAGCCAGGTTGATGTATTTCCTTGGATATCAGCAAAATAGGAGAGCATTTAGGTTTGGGTTGCCAAATACCAACAAACTTGTAATAAGTAGCAGTGCTTCTTTTAATGAGCACAGTAACTGGGACAAAATATGTAAACCCCCAGAAACAATAATTAAATTGCATGAAAGGAATGAAAGTAGTGAAGATAGTGCAGATGAAAGTGACTCACAAACAGAGCAAGAAATTAAAGGAGAGGTAGAACCTGAGGAAATGCAATCAGATAAAGAAATTCCATCCAACTCAGAAAGGAGGGAAACTCTAGAGGAGGACAGAGAATTACCTAGGAGGTCTAGCAGAGAGAGAAAAACTCCAGACAGGTACAAGCCTGAGACCTATTACTGTCTCAATGTGGCTGAACCAGAGACATATGATGACATATGTAATATGCCTGAGAAAGAACAAATAAAATGGAAAGAGGCAATGGAGAAGGAGTTAAATTCATTAAAACAACTGAAAGTTTATGAGGAGGTGAAACTGCCTGAAAAATCAAAAGTAATTGGTTCCAGATGGGTATTTAAAAGGAAGGTGGATGCCGATGGTAATGTGAGGTATAGAGCAAGGTTAGTGGCAAAAGGATATGCACAAACTTCAAACGACTATGATCAAGTTTTTGCACCGGCTCTAAGACCAGAGACATTGAGATTTGCTTTAACCTATGCAGCCAAGCATAATCTCATGACCAGGCATGTTGATATAGAAACAGCCTATTTATATGCTGACCTGAAACACATAGTTTATATGGAAATTCCACCAGGAATTGAAAGTGAAGGTAAATGCTGGATATTGAAGAAAAGTCTATATGGTCTCAGACAAAGTGGCCATGAATGGAACCAACATTTAACTAAAACTTTAAAAGATAATGGTTTTGTGCAAGGAAAGGCTGACCCTTGTTTATTCATAAATAAGAGAACACAAGCTATAATATTAGTATTTGTGGATGATCTAGCCATATTCACCAAAGATAAGAAAGAGGCTGAAGAAATAATCCAAATGTTAAAGAAACATTACAAATTGAGAGATTTAGGAGAAATAAGTAACTACTTAGGAGTAGAAATAGAAAGAAGTAAGAAAGGATTTAAAATAGCCCAAAAGAGCAAAATATTAAAACTCCTAAAACAGTATAAGATGGAGGATTGTAAAGGTGCAGCAACTCCAATGAACATAGAGTTCGAGAAAGAAGATATTAGTGGCCCAGATTGTGATATTGATGTATATAGATCACTGGTAGGCAGCTTACTATATTTGAGCAGATGGTCAAGGCCAGATATCTCTATAGCTGTAAACCTGCTATCTAGGAATGTGAGCAAGCCGAATGAAAGGCACATGCAATCAGCAAAAAGAGTACTTAGGTATTTAAAGGAAGCACAAAATAAAAAGCTAAATTTAGAACCAGTGGGAGAACTGTCTATCACTGCTTATGCCGATGCTAATTATGGTAGTGATTTAACAACCAGACGATCAACATCAGGCATGACTGTACATTTGGGAGAAAGTTTGATAAGCTGGAAGACAGCTAGACAGAAATTTATATCGTTGTCTTCTGCCGAATCTGAGTATGCAGCATTATCTGAATTGTGTACAGATCTAGTATTCTATAAACAATTGGCACAAGATCTGGGTGTGAATATAAAATCACAAATAAAGGTTTTTGAAGATAATCAAGCTGCCATACAAATGGCAAACTCACCAAATGTAAAAGGCAGATCTAAACACACAGATATCAGGTACCAAAATGTAAAGCAAAGTATAGAAAATGGTTTAATTGAACTGGTATACTGTGGAACAGAAAATAACAAAGCTGATTGTTTAACAAAAGTATTGGGGCCAACTAAACATAACAAAGCATGTGAAATGTTGGGAATGATATGATGTATGAGAATGTAAAAAAAAAGAACTCTGTATATGTTCAAGGCAATGTACAATGTATGTAACAGAATTGCTATAAACAATTGGAGGAGATTGACAGGTCTCAAAGTCAACCTAGGGAATTGTTCATTGCAATTCAGTGTATAAGTTGTTACAGGATCAGATTTAGTCAAGCAACATATAACAAAGGAGCACAGCTGAGCTAATTGAGGCAGCTGTGGGACAACCAATTTGATTGGAGAAACTAAGAATAAAGCTAGCCAAGCTTACAGAGACAAATTGTTGGGTAGTTTGGGTAGTTTGGGTAGTTGGGCTGTTGTATAGGTTGTGTTGCTTGGTGATTGTGTTGCTGAGAACTGTATATTCTGCATCGTTGGATGAAGACTTGCCATATTGCAAGGAGAAGATCCTGGGAGAAGACTATCTCCGTGGTGAGAGGAGAAGACTTCGTGGATGCTGGACTATTTACATTGGTAACAACCTTTGGTTACTGAATACTGTAATTTACCATTGCTAACTGAAGAACTACTGTGAATGACCAGGACTGTATAAAGACCAAGAGAAGCTGTATTTACCCCTGTATATATGGACTTTAATGTAAATAATATTTTCAACACCACAACAGTGTCTGTTTGGTTTAATCTCTGGGCAGTTCACTTCACCATTACGCCCCTGGCGTAGTCTGGTAACGCAGCACCTCTGTCAGCTACCCTTTTGAAAGAGACAGGGAGGGGCAGCAGGTCTGGCTACAGCCACCAGCCCTTCTGACCCAGAGCTCCCATGAGGTCCTTTATCTGGGATCTGCTTACCCAGGGGGATGTGGATGAAGAAGCATCCTTGGACGCTGTTAGAAGGATGCTTCAGAACATCCTTGTAACAGCGGTGAGCCTGTATTTACTCGGTTTGGCATCTTGGTGCAGAACTGTCTCACAAGGACAAAGGCCCCAATCCTGAATCTACTTACCATGCTACAGCTACAGCTCTTAAGTTCCCACGAGATGGCTGGGATCCCAATCTGGAGGATACTTCGCGGAGGGCTACATCCCTGAGGATTCACTGATCTCACAGCCTGGGCCTGAGATTGATGCAATTCTGAAGCTATACAGCTGGGATGAAGGGTGAAGACAAAGAGGTTGGGTGTGTAGGATCAAGGGTGATCAGAGGCCAGCTTGCTCAATGAACAGTCATTTGAAAGTGTGAGTACCTAACATAATTGCCTAAGGGCATTTATGATATTCTGTTGCCCATGGAAGAGACAGAGGGTATCACGGCATTCTTAAGTCTCCATTCCATGCACAACCGTTTGCCTATTTTATATGACAATAAAGTCTTAGGCTTAAATCTAATTGCTAGCCCAGCTAGAGGAGACCCCATTGAATCAATGAGATTTGGTTTTGTCAGCCTACTCTGTTTGGGACTAGCAGGTGGATTTGAGCCTAAGGCTGCAATCCTATGCACATTGGGGTGGAAAGACCTCTCACTGAATGCAGTAAGATATAAGAAAGAATCATCCAGTCCTCAGAGCATTTAGTTCTTCAGAGACTCAGCAGAGACAAATCAAGCCAAGTGACAACTGTATGAGTGACCACCAGTCAGATGGGCAGTATAGAAATTGAAGAGATAAATAAACAAGTTCTGTTATGCAGAAGTTACTGACCCATTTCACAGTTGATCCACAGCTACCTGCCAATGGACAGCAGCTTCTGTGCTTTCTAGGAGATGGGTGGGCAGAAGGTAGATCAAGATCTGTTCATACCTCTCTGGTTAATATGTGGGAGATCTCAAAGATATCCTGGCACCCAGTTTTTAAAAATACAGTAGCAACAAAACAGCTCTTGACGACCACCTGAAATAGTGCTTCTTGTCTTGAGAAAGAATAGGAATGGATCCAATTGTGAAGGAGGAGGAGAGTTTACCTAGAGCTTAAAACTTCACTTTTTTGGGGGGGGGGGGAGAACTTCACCTCCAACAGCCCATGCTGATTGGTGGACTGTGGGAGCTTCAGTGTGTGCATGGATGGATGGATGGATGGATGGATGGATGGATGGATTCCTAAGCTATGGCAATAGGTTTCTCTTATTTCAGTGTGGTGTATTCCAAAAGATGTCCATAAGACTGAAGCTGCAATGAATTTTTATGTGCTTTGATTGCTTTGATTAGCATCGTGGAGGACCAGACACCCCAGCATTCCTTGGGGTCAGAGAAGGGTGTTGCTTTGGGTGCGCTGGGAAACTGCTGACAGTGGCAGCAGAGATGTTATTCTTAGGCAACTCTCAGCAAGCACCAGTTCTAGAGACCATTTTGAAAGGGAACTATTTTAGTTTATTGGCTTTGCATGTCACTCTCCTTTTCTCAGCCTCTTCTTTATCTCAATGAGTCTGTTGGTGAGGAAGGAGAAAGGCCAAGCAGAGCAAGTCATTTCTTTTCAACAGAATAAGGGACGTTAGACAAGAAGCAGAAGGAACATCCAGATGAAGAGCCCAAGGAGTCCACAGGCAGGTGGGAGGCATGGCTGAGAGAAAAGGCCGTTCTGGGCAGTCCAAAGGAATTTTGCCAGCCCAGAAGTACCCGCCAGGCAGGCACATAGGAACCTGCCTTTGACTGCCTGGTGCCATTGGCTCGTGTTGTTCAGTAGCAGCAGCTTTTCAGAGTTTCAGAAGGGAGCCTTTCCAAGCCCTACTTAGAGATGCCAGGGTTTGAAACTGAGGCCTTCTGCCTACAAAGCCAATGCTCTATATCAAAGTCACGGCCTTTTTGTGTTGCAGTCTTTTCATTGTACCTTCGATATTCCACTCAAGTGCCGGGGAATGCACTTTGCATCCACAGCATCTTTTTAAAAATATTGCCCTCCTAAGCAACTCCAGGAGAGCCTGATGCAGTTGGGTTGGCCCTAGCCAAGTTTTTTGAAATGGATCCAAGCACTTCTCTGCCATACAATGATGTCTGCAGTCACTCCTCATCATGATCTTTCTACCATCCTCTTGCTGTTTTCAAAACCTCTTTTTCAACTCTACTGCTAGTGGGCTTTAAAAATGAGGGAGGAGTGAAATAATCTTGTTGGAAGTGCAGAATCTACCACAGAATGAGCCTCAGGAAAATAAGAAGGAAACCAGTTGTGCCACACACACACACACACACACACACACAACAAAACAAAACAAGCCAAAACAAAACAAAACCCATCATTTTCTAGCATTCCTTCCATTGAGTGGCCAAGCTACTTGAATTGCCATTGCAACATAACTAAGTGCCTTTGGGAAGCCCACAAGCTGCAACCCTCTCCTGCTCATGTTCCCATCAATAAGTATTCAGAAGTGTAGTTCCTCTAATCCTGGAGATAATAAATGTCCATCATAGCTAGTAGTAATTGACAGTGTCATCGCCTATATAGTTCCGTACATCCTGGGTGGTCTTATTTTATTATTTAAATTCCTACCCTCACTAAGCACCCACCAGGGTAGTATTCACCATGGCACTATTCTAATGCAGTTCTATTCTCTGGGAAAGTGAAATTATATTTTACAGATGTGTTCATTATTGTTTAATCTAGCCTTTCTACAGAGCATTGGGTGAAACATTAATTACCTGGGTATTCACTAGGAGACATGATGGGGAGGAACCCAGCATGTAGTTGCTGCACAAATGCAGGTTTGTAGGCTAGGACAGAAGCTGTACTATGCAGAGCTGAGAAGTAACTAATTACAAGTAATGTTGATGATACCATCAAGACACCACCAATGTATGGTGATCTTATGAATGAATGAGTTATCTCCAAAATGTCTTGTCCTCAATGGCCTTGCTCAGCTCTTGTAAAAACAAGGCTGTGGCTTCCTTGGTGGAGTCGGTCCATCTCATGTTTTGACTGCTTGGAGGTACACCTTAACATACTGAAAGAGCACAATGCCATCAGGAGGCTAGACTCCTAGCAGGATAACTCAAGGCAGAATGATGGCAGCCGAGACACCACACTAAGATGCATCCACCCTCTGACTTTCCAAATCCAACCTAAGTTGTGGGTCTTCTGACAACAAAATGGGTCAGGCTTAGATATGGTGCCTCAGAATGCAATAGTGAGTGATGCTGTTATGTGAACTTAAGCAACTCCTTAAGTTGGGCAACGAGTGCATTGGTCTTTCTAGGCAGACACATGTTGGCACTTGAGCTGCACCAATCTTGGCATAAATCAGGAAAAGCAGTTTAATTTATTGGACAAAAAGGAACACAATGACATCCTGGGTCTGTAATTTCAGCCATTGTGGTCTTTTTGATGACTTCAGTAGAACTCCTACTGCTCTTAGCCAGATAGCAAATGCAAATGGTTCCTCTGCCTATCTTGTATAAACGTTTTTCCTTAATCCTTTTGCATTGGTTCTTTTATTTTTATTTTGTTTTTAGCTATAATCCTTAATCCTAGTCATTTCCCTGCTTTCTTCTTAGATCTGTGTTTAACAGCCTTTCCACCTTTTATTTACTTTTCTCTCTCTTCTGTCAAGACACCATTCTCTGCATCTGAGGGAGGAGGGGAGGGGAACTCTAGCCCACAACTGTTTCTGCTGAAATAAATCATGTTGGGTTGTTGTTGTTTTTATGGTGCCACAAGACACTTTTTTTTCCCAACGTCATTTCTCTTGCAGTCTGAGCCCAAGCAGATTTCCCCATAAACCAGTCTCATTCAGTGCCATAGGGCTTACTTTCAGGTAAAGGTTTGTTGGACTGAAATTTAAATGCCTGTTCTGCCTGTGCTTAAGAAACAAAACACCTCTCCTCTCTCTACCCCACCACTGAAGCCGCAACATCATCATTCAGATATATAGCAAGCAGAAGCGAGAAAGAGGGAGTCCCCTCCCCTCTCCCTCATGAACTCTGTTTGACCTCCTCTTCCTTCAAGAGCCTAGGATGGAAGAACGATCTTATATTTACAACCTCATCTCCTTCAGCACTACATATTAGAAGCATGATTCTTCTGCCACATTTATTTATACAGAAGCATTTGCATATTTATTCGCCTGGGTGGATAACTTCTAACCATGTAAACAATCCACAGGTTTCCTACTCAGCGGAAATTGGGCAGAGAGGATACATGTTACATTTAAGTCCACAGTCCTACAGAAGACGTCAAGGTACACATAGCCTCCAAGACATCCCTCTAAGTTCAGTAGGGCCTACTAACTAGGGGTAAGACTGCCACCACACTTGGGGGTTTGCTTGAACAACACTGTCAGACAAACTGCATTGTGAACTTGCTCAGGACTGAGCATTAAAAATGGTGCAAGTACAGTCTGATTCTCCCACGTCTTTCTCAGAATAAGAATTTAAAAAGGCATGGTTCCCTGTGATTTTTACTGAAGTGGAGTTTGTTTCCCACAGCTCTGGTAGACTGTGACCACAGACTACGGGTCACATTGGCTGGGTGGAGGGGGAGGGAAAGAAGACCCATTTCCTTATAGGATAGGATGTATTGGGCGGGGGAGGGAGTTTCTGCTCCAATCCACATGCATTTCTGTTCAGCCCATGTTTGTTCAGAAGTCTTCATTTGTCCCATTTGGCTGAGCTTCCAACTGCAGCTTTGAGCCAAAATGCTTAGATTTAAGATGAGTTGTTTCTGTTAATTCCACACTGGATTTCATCTGCTTCAGAGCCCAAGGACTGCCTTGCATGAGTTACAGGGTGGGTTTCTCCAGGGGTTGTGATGTCCGTAGGAAAAGCTATGGGCAATTTCTTTCATGTAGATGTTAGCCCCGTCGCCAACGCCCCCAAATGGGCTCTGTGTATCAAAGAGCTCTGGAATGGAAACCCATTTTAAATATCAAATTTCTTGGAGACTCCCCTGGTTTTAAAATCAGTGATTAGCATTGACACATTGATGCACAGAAGGCTTTAAAAGAACATCACATCACCCTCCACCATAGTGGCAGTAGTATAATAACCAAACAAGGTGAAACAGCACTTCCCATCAAAGTTTATTAAATTTCAGTTATACTTAATCTGAAGTAATTGTTTTCAGTTTGAATGGCTCACATAACTGAATGAGATTCCAACCTCCAATTTACATGGTTACCTGAGAAACAATGCTTTATTCTCATTGTCAATCATCATGGTTTTGTTTTCCTCAAAGTATTAAGGCAGCCTACCTCATTTATGTCACTCACTCACTCACTCACTCACTCTCTCTCTCTCACACACACACACACACAGAGAAAGTGATTCATCTTGCAGTTTGGAGGATTTTCTGAGATTTGTTATTAGAACATTTCACAGGCACTATAACCAGAACAACTTCAAAAGGACCTCAATTTAAAACTACTGTAGGTGGAACTCTTCTTCTAAAGCATTGGTTCCCAACCTTGGGTAACCCAGATGTTCTTGGACCAACGCCCAGAAATCATGGCCAGCATAGGTAGCAGTGAAGGCTTCTGGGAGTTTTAGTCCAACAACATTTGGGGACCCAAGTTTGGAAACTACTGATCTAGAGGAACCTGACCTTATTCCTTTTACAACTTTACTTGTTATTTTCTGCACATTAAGATTCAACTTGCTTGTAGTATACTAATGCCATATACAAATTTTGAACTGGCCTTGTGTATTGGTTTCCTTTTGTTTAAGAAACAGCCCTGCAGAAAATTTGATGAACAGCGTGTACCTATGAGAGTAAGTGAATACTTAAAAAGCTAAACTAAACTGGTTCTCTGGCCAATGTGAATCAAAAGCAAAAAGAAAAAAAAAGACAGTAGACAGAAGGCATATTCTTTGTTCTTAGAATATATATGATTACAGATAAAATTATTTTTAGTAAGACTTATATTTACCAATGCAAAAAAATAAATGCACATTTGAAGGTTTAGTCTGTTAAATATCTATCCCGAAATATTAATTATGTTGGTCTCCCTTCCCAAACTGAAAGTTGTCCTGCATGGTGTATGGAACTTTCATACATTTATTTAGCATTACAGTCTGGCCTGAAGAAAAGGAAGAAATTTAAATCATTCACTGAGAGATCCATTACTGTCTTGCTCATGATTGTATTTACATGCAGGCACCACAAAGAAGGAGCACTGGGAATCTCTGAACTACTCACCTTACCTTTCACTGAAGTCTAACTTTAAATGAATGTCTTTAAAAGGCAGAGTAGAAGTCGTCTTGGCAGATGAGTAGACTCCCTATCTTTGGTTTTCCTTTGCACATGCACACACACACACACACACAATGGGAGACACCATCAGAAGGCTCGGGTCCTATGCACAATTCACAAACCCTTCAGAACCATGAGACTTCTGAGTAAATCTGTGCTCAGACCATAAGTTCACTCCACCAGGCCAACAGCAAAGTTTGCAGCATGTACTGTATAGGCTGACAGCAGCTTTCCCTGAAAATATATATAAATAAAATGTAAACAAATCGTTAACATGCAGTTTGTGCCTTGAATCAATCCTCTGTAAAAGCAGCAGGTCGTCGTGCTACCAGTGGGTAAGCCGAACGTTTTCAAGGGGCGTTTCAATCTTTAGTGCAATGGCTCCCCCCCCTTTTCGAATGTGCAGGATTTTACATAAGGGAGAGTCTTCCGATTTTTTTGCTTTCGATTTTAGGGGTGTCTTTTCCATCTCGGGCCGTTTCTAATAACTTTCCGCATTCTTATTCCCGGCGCCAGGGTGTCAGGGCGAGCCCCTGGCCGGAGACGAGGGAGCCGAAGGCCTCCCTGGCTGTGCGGGGCTTGGCTCCTGTGGGGAGGCGTGAAAGGGCACCCCCGAGGGAGGGATCCCCCCCAGCCCTTCCCTCTCCCTCTTCTTCTGCTTCATCCTCCGATTCTGGAACCAGATCTTCACCTGAGTGTCGTTGAGGCCCAGAGACGTGGCGATCTCCACGCGGCGGGCCCGGGGGAGGTATTTGTTGAAATGGAACTCTTTCTCCAGCTCCGTGAGTTGCTTGGTGCTGAAATTGGTCCTGGCGGCGCCGGAGCAGCCGGAAGGCGATCCGCAGGAGGGCAGCTTGCCTGGACGGGCGAAAGGTAAAGAGCTTACTGAGTCAGGAGGACCCACAGGTTGGGGACAGCCACGGACCTGGGTCAAGAAAGCCGGGCGTTGTCTGAACACCTTTTAGCCCGGGTCCCTTTACTATCTGCTCGCCTCTGCTTTGCTGCGCCCTAGAGAGGGGAGGTGAGGTGAGGCAGTTTCGCCGCCGCGGCTCCAAGCCGGAAGCGCCCGTGGGGGGCACTGAGGGGGCAGAGACGTCCCAGCCGACTCAGGCGCCCGCTGCCCGGGAGCGATGCTCGCGGCGCCCTCGGCTCGGGCAGGCTCCCTAGCCAGGAAGGAAGCCCGGAGGGCCCCCGGGGGCCATTCCCCGTCCCTCCTCTTCCCTCCCCCCCACCTGTGCCAGAGCCCCCGGGCGCAGCAGCTGCTTCCAGCGCGGGAGGCAGCCAAGCCTTCACACTTGGGGGAGGGGGGCTCCGCAGGGCGCCCTGCCTGAGAAGCCGAGGCCGCCCGGGGCCCCGGCGCCCCTGCCCTCCCCGAGACCGGAGCGCGGACTTACTCGGGGGAGCCGCGCTCCGCTTGACTTTCATCCACTCGAAGGGGCTGCGGGCGGCGGGCGGGCGGCCGTCGGGGCCCAGGTCGGGGGCGGGGGGCGGCGGCGGCGGCGGCCAGGGAGCCTCTCGCCCGCCAGGCCGGAAACCCCCGCCCAGCGCCCCGTAGGCGCCGCCGTGGCCCGAGAGGACGGAGGTGGCGGGGCGCGCCCCGGGGCCACCGGCCGCCTCCTCCGCGGCCGTCGGGACTCCGCCGAAGAGCGCCGCGGGGCACAGGCTCCCGTCCCCAGCCGAGGCGAGCGCGCCCGACGCCAGGGCGCAGGGGGCCAGCGGAGGCCGCCTTTGGGCCGCCGGGCGTCCCCCCGCCGCGCCCGCGCCCAGGGGCCCCGGGGGCCGCCACGCCACGCCGCCGCCGCCGCCTACGGGCGCCGCCCAGCCGAAGCCTTCCCCGCCGCCGGCCAGGTAGTCCGCCAAGGAGTGCATGGCGCGCCCCGGCGGCAGGGGCGGCGGCGGCGGGGGCGCCCTCCCGCTCCGCTCCCGAGTCCTTCGGCGGCTGGCGGGCCGGCTGCTCTCCCTCCTCCCTCCACCGTCAAGGCAGCCGCGGGGTAAACATCGCCCTAATATAGAGCCCGGGGGGTGGGGGTGGCACGTGCTCGCCCCCGGGCCAATGGGGGCGGCGGGCGAGGCGAGCCCTGGGCGCGCCACCCGGGATGCGGCTGGGCCGGCCCGGGCAGCGCCCGCACCCGCCGCCTCGTCCTCGTCCTCGGCGCCAGGGTCGCCCCAGCGCAAGGCTGGGCGCGGGGCGGCAGCGGAAGGAGCCGCTCCGTCCTCCCTGAAGCTCGGGCCCCGGTGAGGCTCCGGAGAGGAGCGCGGTAAGTTGGAAAACCCGAAAGGGTCCCCAGCCGTCTCGCCTGGCTTTGGACTGAGAAGGCAGCCGGTTTGCCTTTTCTCTTTTTTCCTTTCCTTTCCCTCCCTTTCCTTTCCTTAGAAAACGTTTCCTTACCTTTCCGAGCGGCTGATTAAGTGAAGTTCTCCGCTTTTCGTGGGACTCCCGGAGAGACTCGGCCCCCTGCGCAAACAGTCCTCCTTCGCCCAAGACTACGAGATCACCCACCCGCCCGGCCCCTGGGCAAGCTCTCTGCCTTCCTGGTCGGGACTCAGCCGGCCGGATGGAAGAAGGGACGCGGGGAGTAAGAAGAACTTTCAGGGCATCGGCTTGGACAGGCGAGCAGGCGCGTGGGGTGCGAAATTGTCCATTTTCGTTCATAACCTCCCTCCCCGGCTGCATAAAATCATGCTTCTAGTGAAGTTTAGATGGGAGAGAAATCCGGGCTGAAAGCCGGCTAAATTGAAAGCAAATTCTGTCGAACTCTGCGGCGAAATTAATTTGCCTAGTTAGGACAACATCTGGAGGCTGGCGTCGCTTGTCACTGAGTTGACCAGTTCCCTTCCTCGTCACCTGCCTCAGAAGAATTGTTGAAGAGGGAAGGTTTGTTTTTAACATGTCAGGCTGCAACCCCCCTTAGGGTGTCACCGACAGGCTTACATATTCTGCCTAGTTTCGGCCTGTGTAATCTATGGAGAAGTGCCGAATGAAAGTGCAGTCTTCCCTTCCCCACCCACCCCTTTTTTTTCTTTATCTCTTACTTGTCTTCAACCTTGTTGATTCCTGATGGGGAGGGAGATCATGAATTTTTTGCTACTTTCTCTGGTTTTGAAAGTATGGATAGACATCCGTATTTTATGGAACAGCACAATGCCTAGGATTGGGCTGCCAGTATTTTTAAGCAATTGCTCCCAGCATTGCTTTCCTGGGTAGTGAACAGCTCCTAATGTAAAAGTGGAGCACCCCAACAGTCTAATAAGGAAAACTCATCCCCTTTTAAAACAATCTTCTTCCATTCTCTCCTCTCAAAAATGTCCAATGCTTGTAGTCCTATCTATTTAGATATATATAAATCCATGCTGCTCAAAATCCATGTTTATTTTATTAGATCAATCAAAAGTTCTCACACACACACACACACACACACACACACACACACACACACACACACACACACACACACACACACACACACACACACACACACACACACACACACCCCAACTGTACAGGCTTTCTGGATCTACAGATCTCTTCAACAGACCAAAAAAGAAAGAAAGAAAAGAAAAGATGGTGGTAACCTAAAGGTGATGTCATGGTATCTGTGTAATAGCAGTCTTAAAATGAGTTGGTGGCCTTAGCGCCAGTCTGGTTCGGCATCACCTTAAGGTTCCTTGTGTGGATTTGAACAGGTGAGTCAATGGCTTTTCCTGGATTAGACAGAACTAGGTGGCTGCTAAAGAAGTTGATTTTTATATCTTAATAAAGGCAGAATGCTATAAATTATTACTAGGTTAGATTCAGATGTAACTATCTTTACAGAAAAGCCCCTGGAAGCAGTGGAACAAGCTTAGTGTAAGCCTTGTAATTTGAGTATGATTAAGTGGGAAACCACCCCACTTTGTGTGCACTGCTAAAGTGGAAGTGTGGTGCTTGTAGGATTTTGTGCCTCAAGTACTGTACCTCAATAACTCATTGATTGGCCTTTGGGTACTATGCCCATAAGTAGGAAGTGGGGAGATACTTTCTGTTTTAGTCAACAAGTGTTCATGTTTTGAACTCAAGAATTGTGGACAAGTAGAATTCCTTTCTCTTAAGCCTTGATTTTTTAGGACCTTTAGGTGGAAGAAATGTCCTTGCTTGGTCACCAGCAGGACAGCTCCCAAGTAAGTCTCAAATATGGTAATTGGTGATTGACACTGAGGGCTACGGCTCCCTCTCCTGCCTGAGCTTCTTAAGGACTCCGCTAGCCGAAAAAGCACCCGGAAGGCAAGACAGATTGGATGGTTTCAACAGCGCATCACTGTATCAAGGAGCTATTAATGGTCCATCGCCAGCCAGTAAGTGCTCTGTGGGTCCTCCTTGCAAATGAGCAGCAGGCCTCACAGTGATAATGGGCTTCCTTGTTTCCCTTGGTAATAATAATGACTGCCTTGTTACTTAATGACTGCTTTCAGTTGGCAAAGCAGAAAAGAAAGGAAATGGGCTCACAAATGATACACTTCTTTGCTAAATTCCCAAATGATTGACATATTCACACACACACACACACACACACACACACACACCCTCACCCTCTGGGGACTGCATTTTCCTGCAAAAGCATAAACATTCCAGGGTGAGTTCTTTCTCCCCTTCCTCCTCAGCCAGGTTGAGATTATGCTGGCTGCAGGCTATTCATGGCTCCTCCACACCTTAGTGCCATGATGGAAGGTGTTTGGGGGGTTATGTTATGTTATTTTAAGAAGTTAAGAATTTTTATTTATTGATTGATTGATTGATTTTTTGATTTGATTTGATTTATACCCTGCCCATCTGGTCTTCTGACCACTCTGGGCGGCTTCCAATACATATATAAAAGACATGCACACATAAAATATAACATAGATTAAAGTTAATAAAATTAATAAATTATTCAAGATGGCAGAGAAGAAAGAAGAAAAAAGAAAAAGAGAAAAAAAATCCAGGGTTAACTGGAGGGATGCTCTCTCACACGCCCATTGACTCTCCTGATTAGTTGTCTCTTTTTAAAGCAATATCATAACATATTCCTGAATATATTCATGACACTTCACACACCCTTCTGAGATCAGTTCAACTGCTTTTGCAAATAACTCCTATGTATGTACAGTACTTGGTCCTTGAAATCACCAGCTGCTGACTTCAGAAGAGGGAAGTGCAGCTCCAGCCTGAGCGATGGTCAGGCCCTGACCCCTGCATCCCTGTACTTGTTAGGATTGTTTGTTCCTGAGTAATGCTTTTAAGAGAGGCCCTGAGTAGGGAAACTCTCTAGATATTTTGGCCAATGATCTCATCAACTTATCCAGCATGGCCAAGACATAATATTGTGGGAATTATAGTCCCATCCAACTATCTGAAAATCAGAACTTGAAAACGTTTTGTTAAGGTGGATGAGATTAAATGGCATGTGAATACCAGGCACAACAGGGTCCCAGAGCATCATCTAACATATGGTCAGTTAAGGGTGGTTTCATCTTTCCTAAAAATAATCTTCCAAGCTCTGCTGAAGGGCCATTGTTTCTCACCCATGTCGTATATCAGACATTAGGTACTGAGGGTCAAAGAGGGTATCTTCACAGTTATGGCCATTTAGTACTATTATAATTATCATCATCATCATCATAAAAAGCTGGCTGGATAGCTCTGTGGTTTAGGTATCTGGGTGTGGAGCCAGAGGTGGGGAGTTCAGTTCTCCTTTGAGCAGTGCCACCCTGTGAGGCTTTGCGTAAGCTGCACAATCTCATGGCAGCCCCAGAACAAGGGAACAATAACCCACTTTTGAGGATTCTCTGCCTGGAAAACCCAGAAAAGGGGTCACCATAAGTCAGAATTGACTGGATGGCACATAGTTATGATTATTAATTAGGGTTTCATCCTTTCAAATTCTGGGATTTACAGTTGGGCAAGGAGCTAAGCATTCTCTGCTGGACTGTTCTGGTGTCCTCCTTTCAATGGCAATTACAAAAGTTAGGGACCTCAGCAAACTACAAATCCCAGGATTCTGTGGGATGAAACCATGGCAATAAACCAGCGTCAGACCGCAGTAACTAAATGATGTCATTGTACTCTGAGACTGCTAGTGATACTGCTGCTTACATCCAGGTATTCCCCATAGGGTCTAGTGAGAAAAAACAGCTTTAAAGAGCATGGATCAGAGTTTCACACAACTCTGTCATTCTGGGGCCTGAGGTATTGTTTTCCAAAGAATGAGATCCCAACTGTTAATGCAACTTAAAGAAATGCAAGGCCACAGGGTGGAGAGCCGTTTAGGTAGCGACATTGCTTGAGGCATCTATAAGGGGTTAGACTCTCCAGAGATCCTAAGGTTTTCACAGAAGCACATCCTTCGCCTTGTAGGAAAGAGCAGTTAGCTGAGAATGTGATCAAAGATGCAGTAAATTCTTCAAGAGGTGATCTACTAAAATGGATGGGCTCATGTGGTTCTCCAGATAGTTTTGGACTGCAGTTCCCATCATCATTCAGTGTTGGTTAGGTTGGTTAGAGCGTTAGGCCAAAAACAAACAAACAAACAAACAAACAAAAAGCTGGAGGACTATAAGTGCCCACCCCCGTTTATTACAGCAATCGCCACTTTGGGCCCCAAAGAAAAGCAAGATAAAACCATGGTCCATTCTAATGTAATTCCTAATGGGCAGCACTGTATATCAAGTGAAGGAAAACTTTATAGCTCTTCCAAAAGCAACATTCTATTCAGAGGCCAAAGCAACCCTCTCTGTCAGTTTTAAGATACCATGAAATACTACCCTGTGGCCTGTTGGATAAGTGAGCTTGAACACCTGGTTCAATGCTGGGTGAAGCAAGTTTGGGCGGTAATCCAAGACATAAGGTAATGAAAACTCATGTGAGTTTGCTTGAACCATCTCACAGATTCACAAGCCCTGAAAACTTAGAATGCAGTTTTAAGATCCCTGTTCCTATCCCTATCCTAGCACAGTTTGGGATGAATGCATATTCATCAGAAAGGTTTCAATCTCCCTTCCTCTGATTTTTATTTCAAAATCCCATCCCTGCATTGGGGGGGGGGTGTTAAAAAAAGCCTTGATGTGTAGGATTGCTGCCTTGCAGCTTAATCCAATACAGATTTCTTCAGCAGTAACCCCAGTACATTCAGTAGACTCTCCCCTACTTAAGGGCACAGAGCCACCTAGACTTATGATTACAATGCTATGCAAATCAGTGGAACAGCATATTAGGTGGAGATACAGGGCTTTCTCAGCTGTCACATTCCAGGTATGGAATTCCCTCCCTTTAGAAGCCCGGCTGGTACCAACACTGCTTTTATATTGGTTCTGAGTTAAAATGTGGCTATTCACCCAATCATTTGGTAATTAGAAAGATTCAGTCTTTCAGCCTGTTTTAGTCTTGTTTTAATTGACAAGTTATTTTAAGTGTTTAAAATATTGAAATTGTTGAAAACTAGTTGAACTGTATTCATTTCTTTTCATATTACATTGTATTGATAGAACCCTACCATGACTGCTGTCAGTGTAGGACAGGTTATATTTTGATAAATAAAGAATAAACTTGCATGGAAGTAAAGTAACTGAATTCTGTCATGCTTAAAGGTAAAGGTAAAGGTTCCCCTTGACAATTTTTGTCCAGTCATGTTCGACTCTAGGGGGCGGTGCTCATCCCCGTTTCCAAGCCACAGAGCCAGCGTTTTGTCCGAAGACAATCTTCCATGGTCACGTGGCCAGTGCAACTTAGACACGGAACGCTGTTACCTTCCCACCGAGGTGGTCCCTATTTATCTACTTGCATTTGCATACTTTCGAACCACTAGGTTGGCGGGAGCTGGGACAAGCGATGGGAGCTCACTCCATCGCGTGGATTCGATCTTACGATTGCTGGTCTTCTGACCGTGCAGCACAGGCTTCTGCAGTTTAGCCCACAGCGCCACCAGGTCCCTACTCTGTTATGCTTACTCCTGATTAAATATAGATCAGATTAGACCACAATGTTAAAATATCCCAGCAGTTTAAGATAACATTATTTGACTTGGCCATGCTGATTTTAACCAGCTTCACTCATTTTATAGGTCAGGCTGTCGAACAGGGAAAGAACAGCCCACCCCTCTCCCTGACTGTAAACTCATGTGGTGCTAGCAATTAAAGCATTGGATCTATGTGCGAACCTCCACTCTATCCAGGGCCATCACTGGTCACTTTCTCAACCTAATCTAGCTCACTGAGCTGATGTGAAGACAAAAGTGAATTCACCTCATTCACATGCACATCACCCTGGAGCCCTTGGAGGATGGGTGCAACACCAACGGAAGATTGAGAGGCACGTCTAGTGGCTGTATACTTTTGAGTCCATCTCTCCTAACGATGCCTGCCAGGTGTGTTAGACTGCAACAGCTGTGAGCACCAGCCAGTATGGCATGGCCATGCTGCAGGATGGGGGGGGGGGTGTGACAGGATCTATAACTTAACACCTTTTAAGGGTCCCAGGTTGGAGGAAGCTGCTCCGAGCCATTCTTTCCCTTAAGATGTGCCATTTTTGATGGCTGATATCTGATGCCCAAGGAAAAATCCCAGAGGAGATTCTTGGAGACTTCAGGCTAAAAATTAAGCCACACAAATTCTGCCTTTTTCCTTATCACTTCCAATTTTTGTAGTGATTGCAAAATAAATGGAAGAGTCTAAAGCGGTTGCCTGTAGAAATGCAAAGGAAGCAAACTTGCCTTGTATCACTGCTTTTTGTGGTCTTTATGTGGGCAAAATTATGTGTCCAACATTCAAGTTCTTAAGTCTTTTACCCAGAAAAACTGGTATATCCTCAGTCGCACCAGAATCAATTCAAGGTAGACTTTGACTTTTGTTAATACTATGTAATGATTGTTCAAATTAATCAGTTTTGAACTTTTTTAAAAAACAGATCCTCCTCCACAGTTATTAGCAGAATGGAATTCCAAAATAGTTTTTGGTAGGATAGTTGCTGAACATAAGCATACTATCTCCCTAAAACTGAGTCTGATATGTTTGTACAGTAATGGATATTATAAATAATAAAGGTTAAAACTTGATGTGTATTACCAATGGCATACCTAGTTCAGAATACTTTTCTTCTGAAAGGCTATATGGTGTAAATTCTGTGAGGAGGAGGGCCTGGTTCAGATGTAATTTTTCCTTCTCCACTTCCTCTTTCATTTTAAAACAGGAAGCTCAAACATTTGAGAAAAATATCCTAGAGAAGTGAAGTGTGTGGGTTTCATTTTTCTAGAGAGACAGAAAAGAAAACTTCAAAGGGACCATGAAAGATGGGTGTGCCATACCATGAAACAGATGGCCATTACTTAATATGGGAAAGCAAAGCGTCGGTAAGAAAATGAAATGGGGGAGGGGGGCACCTTTTTAATACTTCTGATGTAATTTGAAGGAAGAGAATGAGTGATCTGATAACACAAGTCACATCAGAATGGAACTAGAAACTAGGGTAGAGGCTACAGTATGTTCAGGAGGAGATATCTCCTCTGCCTAGAAAACTGATGTTGCCACATTAGGCTTGGATTTCTCCACAATGTTATCAGGAGCAACTGCCTCCAGATTCTGCAGAATATCTTGGTGAGCTGGGCATGACCTCTGGATTGGCTAGAAAGCACAGAACTTCGGATGAGACAAAGGACAAGATTGCACCCCATCTACCTATCCATCTGTCAGTCCTCCCACTGCTCTAAAGATACCAAGTAGATTTGACTCTAAATCAGAGTCCCTGAACTCTGGCTTTGAGACAATGTCCTCCATGTCACCTGAGGGCAGCAGGCATAAGGCAAGATGTGTGGGGCTGTAGAGCAAGCTCTGTTCCTTTGCCTGCTCCTTGCCTGATAGTATCTGCAGTAGCTGCCTCTGCTTAATGCAAAGCTGGCTGCACATCTGTGACCTTCCAGATGTTGGTGGATCCCCACTCCCTCATCAGGTCCAGCTAGCAGCAGCAGTGATAATGGAGGACAGGCTTTGCAGCCCAAGATTGCTTGCCCCTATTGGGAGAACCTGCCCTGTATGCATTCTATTTCGAGAAGAAGAAACACCTACTTTCTTTGGGAAGGATCCTTGGAATCCACCTGAAAGCCTGGACTCACAGATGGAAGATTCCCAAGAGAGAAAAAGAGTTCCAGCAAGACTCAAAAGTGTTGGTCAGAAACGGAGAAGACGCAAAGAGTGGGAGGGACACATAAAGAATCTGTGGGACACGGTAAATTGCACTAGAGTAGATCCACTGAAACAGTGGAGATTGGTTGTCAATTTCTCTGTAAGTTCCACTGATTCAAAAGAGCATCCTCTTAACTGTGACTTAAGTCACAGTTAGAATGGTATGTATGAATCAAAGAACTTACAGAAGAATCATCCCACTAAATGCCCACTGACTCAGTGAGCCTCCTCTAGTGCAACTTACTATGCTCAGCAATAGAATCTTGGCTATTTTGAAAGAGTCTACTGTACATGGGCAGCAGAATCAGGATGCAGAATAGACCTGAATAACGCTATTTAAAACACACACACACCGTGCATTGGGTGGGAAGATGGGTTCTAACCAGGCTGTGTCTCTCTTCTAATTTTCTTCATGTAGGATTTTTTTCTTTGGTGGGGTGCTGTTTTAAGATGGGGGAGAAAGTGGGCTAGAAAACATCCAGTGAAAGCCAAAGTGAAGAGGGAGATTCCCCCAAGATGCTAAAAGAGCCTCCTGGAGGGCTTCTTTTTAATTAATAAAACTATATTATTGTCACCCTCATACTTTGTGTTTTATGATGATGATAATGTGCCATCAAGTCAATTTTAATTTATGGTGACCCTTTCCTGGGTTTTCTCAGAAATTGTTTACACATTCCCTCTTCTGGGAGCAACTCCAAGACCATATAACTTGCCCAAGGCCACAAGGGCTGGCTCTTAGGGGAGGCACAAAAGAATATGGCACCACTCTGAACACCTCATCTTGCCACTTCATTCCACTGCAGGAGTGGGTGGCCTTTAAGTTTTGCCCTAATTCGAATGCTTACTGCAAGCAAACTCTCTAAACAGTCTTTGAGAAGGGAAGCTTATAAAGAAAAAAAAAAGGTGACCTGTCCCCTTTGTATTCTGTGCATCATTGCCTGCAGTTATATCTACCATCAATCTATGGCCTCCAACAGATTGCCTGCAAGGTAATATGACCCTCAATTTTTTTGGAGTGGGGAGTGGTAACTTGTCCCTCTTCTCTTTCATGGGTATTCCGGTTCTTTCTGGTTGGCTCATATACTGGGAGCAAGCTAATAAAGCTGGAACAGCTGTAGACCAAGGATTGGCACTCCTTGTGACCTTTGGCCTGTTGATGGACTACAGAATTTATGGTAAGTGTAGCAACCCCAGACCTACTGGAGTATGCCACCCTATACTTATGCTGCCACCAACCATTCCCTGTAAGGAGTCACACAGACCAGGAATGGATTTTACTAAATAAAAGAACAAGGTTTATTGAAATAACAAACAGGGTAAATAAAAGAATCAGGTAAATAGGATAATGTAACGTGGCATAACCCCAATCACACACATACAACAGCTTGGTTCCCACTGAACCCTTTAAGGTAACGCACAGACCCTGAACCTATCAGTTCTGGCTACCTAAATAGAAACCTGAACCTATCAGGTATGTACTAACTGACACACAGTTGTACTCAGTCTGACACACAGACTCCAACTCCTAACTCTCCACACAAGCTCCAAATATATATACAGTACAGCTCCTCCCCCCTGATGTCCCGCCTTCTACTCCCCATAGGATGGAACTTTCCCTCCAAACCCATGACAGACAGGTACCATCAGTGCTGTATGTGACACCTCCCCTCTTTATAAGTTGTTTTGCAGGGGAAAAGCTAAAGTGCTTTTCTCCAAAAAACAACCAGGATCAAAACACAAAACAGTTATACATTATAACACAATCCCATACTTACTTTAAACATTAATATTTACAATACATTAAGTTACCTTTATTAATACAAACCAAGCCTGTTCAATAAACAGGTACATTTAACTTTTGGTCACCAAAATATACATAGTCCATGGTTTCTTCGCCGTCTTCACTCGTCGGGTCTTCTTGACAAGGCGTCAGCAACACAGTTCATTGACCCTCTGACCACCTTCACTTCAAAGTCAAAATCTTGCAGGTTTAAAGCCCACCTCATAAGTTTACTATTATGGGTTTTCATTGTCTTTAACCACTGCAGTGGTGAGTGGTCAGTGCACAGAACAAAATGTCTTCCCCAGATGTGAGGTTTGGCCTTCTGAATCGCGTAGACTATGGCCAGGCACTCCTTCTCCACGGTTGCCAAATGTCTCTCACCTTTCTGGAGTTTCCTACTCAGGTAGGACACTGGATGCTGGTCACCATTTTCATCCTCCTGGCAAAGAACTGCTCCTACTCCGTTGTTAGACGCATCGGTGTAGATGATGAACTCCCGGTCGAAGTCTGGAGCACGCAGCACTGGATAATGGACGAGCGCCTCCTTCAACCTCTGGAACGCCTCCTCACAGTCGCTGGTCCACGGGATGCGGTCATCAGTTTTCTTCCGCGTCAGATCGGTCAGCGGAGTCGCCATCTCGCTAAACCTCGGGATGAACTTTCTGTAGTAGCCCACCAACCCAAGAAATGATTTGACTTTTTTCTTGGTGTTGGGTCTGGGCCAATCACGAACGGCTTCTATCTTGGCCTCTAGGGGTTTGATCACTCCTCCCCCTACTATGTGACCCAAGTATTTTATTTCTGGGCTACCCAGCTGACACTTGCTTGCCTTTACTGTTAGCCCTGCTGCACTTAACCTCTGCAGCACTATCTCCAGGTGTTTCAGGTGATCTTCCCAGGTATTGCTGAAGATCCCTATATCGTCGATGTAGGCCACAGTAAAGTCACTGAGCCCTGCTAAGGTCTGGTCCATCAGCCTTTGGAATGTGGCTGGTGCATTTCTGAGACCAAAACTGAGGACTCTAAACTCATATAGACCGAAAGGGCTGCAAAATGCGGTCTTTTCCTGATCCCTGGGATCAATCCTTAATTGCCAGTAACCCTTTACTAGGTCCAACGATGAAATGAACCGACACCCCCCTATGGTTTCAATCAGGTTGTCTAGCCTGGGCATTGGGTAGGCATCAGGAGTGGTTACGCGGTTTAATTTCCGGTAATCTACACAGAACCTAATGCTCCCATCAGGCTTGTCCACCAGGACTATCGGAGAGGACCAAGGACTAGAAGAGGGGATGATTATGTTCTCCCTAAGCATCTCGTCCAGCTCCTTCCGCACCTTGTCCCTATAGGGTCCCGTCACTCGGTATGGGGATACTGCTTGCGGGGTTGCATCCCCTGTGTGGATCCGATGCATCACTCCCTTCACTATCCCCGGCTTATTCGAAAAAACTTTATGATATTTCGTGAGCAGCACTTTTAGTTCTTGCTGCTGGTCTTGGGTGAGTGCAGGACTGATCTTCACCTCATCTGGGTTGTATTTCACTTCCCCTCTACCCTCCCAGAAGGGTAATTCAGCTTCCTCACTCTCAGCTGCTTTTATCGCAAATAAAACCCTCTGTTCCCCTCTGTAGTAGGGTTTCAGGGCATTCACATGTACCACCCTTCGTGTTTGGTGTTCCTCCTGTTCTATAAGGTAGTTCAGATCTGACATCTTGGAAATGACCCTGTATGGTCCTGCCCATTTGAGCTGCAGTTTGTTCTCTTTGCAGGGCCTAAGCCAAAGCACTTCCTCCCCTGGGTTAAAGCGCCTCTCCCTGGCTTTCTGGTCATACCAGGTTTTCTGTCTGACCTTCTGAGCTTGCAGGTTTTCTGCTGCTAGCTCTAGGTTTCTCTTCAGGTCATTCATTAAAGTGTCTATGTACGTCACAACATCTTGTGGGTCATCCTGGGTGATCTGCTCCCAATTTTGTTTGATTAAATCAAGTGGACCTTTTACTTTTCTCCCAAACAAAAGTTCAAACGGACTGAACCCGGTACTGGCTTGGGGCACTGATCGATAAGCAAACAAAAGGGATTGCAGCTTCTGGTCCCAATTGTTTGGATTCTCTGCCAAGTAAGCCCTAATCATGCGCATCAGAGTCCCATTGAACTTCTCCGTTAACCCATTACTTTCAGGGTGATAGGCAGTGGTTTCCTTGTGTTTAATTCCACAGATTTGCCATAACCGTTTCATGAGCTTTGATGTAAACGATGTGCCCAAATCTGTGATTATTTCTGAGGCAAATCCCATCCTGGACATATACCCCACCAAGGCATCTGCCACTGTGTTAGTTTCGATGTTAGTCAAGGGAATGGCTTCGGGGTACCTCGTGGCATGGTCCACAATGGTGAGAATGAACCGGTTCCCCCTCTTTGTGGCCTTGGGCAAAGGTCCCACAATATCCACTCCTATACATTTGAACGGGGTGTCAATCACAGGCAAAGGGCACAACTTCGCTTTGGTCCTGTCACGGTTATTCCCCTGCCTCTGACACACATCACATTGTTTACAGAACTCCTTGATCTGCTTCCCTATTTCAGGCCAGTAAAAATTTTGTGTGATTCTCTGCTGTGTTTTGTTCACCCCTAAGTGCGCAGCAAACATGTCAGAGTGCCCCCTTTGTAAGATCATGGGGCGATACTTTTCAGGTACCACTAGCTGACTTCTGATCCCATCTCCCCCTTTTGAGATATTCATCAGGGTCTCTCTATATAAAATTCCCTTTTTCTCGCGAAATCTCGCTGGGGTTTCAGGTGTTAGCTGGGTGTCTGTCACCTTTTCAAAACACTTTCGGAGAGTGGCGTCTGCCTTTTGCTCTTGGCCAAATTTGCTGTCCGTGGTTAAGGTTTCTGCCACGGCTTCGGGACTACCCCCATCTGCTTCAACCTCGGGCTCTTCAGTACCCCCCTGAACTGTCCCCGTGGTAGCTTGTGAGCGTGTAATCACTAGCACCCATTTCACATGTTCAGCCAGGTCATTTCCCACGAGCACGGCTGCTGGCAGAGTCGATGAAATCGCTAGCCGCCAAACTCCCCTCCAGCCTTGAAAGCTCACAGGTACCTCAGCTACTGGCAGTGAGATCACCTGCCCCTCAATCCCTGCCACCTTCAGGCTCTCATTTGGGATTATATACTTCCTAGGAATAATGTCTGGATGGCACAGGGTCACCTGGGAACAAGTATCCCTTAGCCCCTTATACTGATAGTCAAGTATTCCTACGTCCACCCCTGCGGTCTCAAACAATTGCGAATCTGTCCTCACTAGTAAGCAGCGCTTGACCTCCACAAGAGGACCATTTTCCCCAGCCTGATCAGCAGATGTAACAGGTCCAGGGTGAGTAGCCATGGTAACAGGCTCCCTCAGTGGCAAGGAGCTTTGCTCTGTCTGGACACAGAACACAGCTTTTGGCTTGGTTCCACTCAAATCATGAGGCAAATTTCCCTTTAGCTGCTTTAATTTCTCACACTCTGAGATTAGATGGCCCTTTCCTTGACAGAAATAACATTTCCTGCTGTACTTGGAGTCTTTCTCATCTGGTTTTGGTTTTCCCTCCAAAATCTGAGGTCTTGGTGGTTTCATGTCTGAGGGCTTCCCTTCAACATGGGCCCCTCCCCCTTGCTGGTTTTTCCCTGGTCCCTGAGAGTACCTGCTGTAGGTTTCTTTGGGCTTACCCACAGTTTTCCCCTCAGCACCTAAGGGCTTCCTTATTTGGGAAATAAAATCTGCGATCTCTGCCGCTTCTGCCACCGATTTAGGTTTCCTCTCCCTCACATGGAACTTTAGTTCCCCATGCAGGACTGAATAAAACTGTTCCAGCGCTATCAGGTCTTTGAGCTGCTGGAAGGTCTCTGTCCCCTCCTGAGACAGCCATTTCTCTAGCAACCTCACCAGTTGGGCCCCCACTTGGGTAAAAGTCTGCTCTGGTTTTTTTGTGAGTGACCTGAATCTTTGCCTCAGCTGTTCCGCATTTATCCCATGTCGGGCAAACACCAGTTTTTTAAACTCAGCGAAGTCTTTCAGCAGTTCCACTGGCATCTCTGCATAGACTTCTGCCAGGCTGCCACTGATCAAAGATCGCATAATGGTCATCTTCTCAGTTTCCCTTACTGAGAAGTCCACAAACGCTCTTTCCACGAGGGAAAAGAACACCTCAGGGCAATCTCCCTTGTGGTACACAGGGAATTTCTTCAGGTCAGTTTTAGACAGGCTGCCTTCCCCATTCCCTGGGTTCCCCTCATTATTATTGTTATTACTATTTCTATTCATTATCTCCAGCTTCTTCAGCTCAAACGCCATTTTCTCTCTCTCCAATTCCATTTCAAATTGTCTCTGTTTCTCCCTTTCCTTTTCCTCCATTCTTTCTCTCTCTAATCTTTCTTCTTTTTCCATTTCCCTCACCCTCAGTTCATGCTGTTGGGCTAGGAGCATTTTCCTGAGTTCTGAGGTCAGTTCTCCCATGCTCTCTTCCTGCACTGAGCCAAATTCCTCCTCAGAACCTTGGTCTCCCTGTGGTTCTCTCACTTCCCCCATTTCTGCCATCTGGCTTCGAGTCAAGGGCATAATCCCCCCCCAGAACAGGCTGCCTTCAAAAGTCAAGCCTCAAAATAAAACGACGACTTTTTTCCTTTTGCCTCAGAAACAGCCTTCTATAGACTGCTGCTGTTCCTTCAGCACTAACTTGCAACTGTTGCCAGGCAGAATCCACCCCCTCTGCTAGGCCTCTCAGCAGACAGGCTAGATCACTGTTACCTCACGCAGCTTTGCTTCAGCCCTTTCCCGCCAAAACGGGTTGCCTCAGAGCTCCCTAATCTAGTCCCCCCAAATCTGAGTTGGCACGTTCTTCCACTAGCCTACCTCCCCGTGAGGTAAGCCTAGAAGATTACCTACGCGCCCTCAGATTGTCCCTGACTAGACCCCCCTTGCTCTGGGCACACTTGCCAAGGCTTTGCTGGACCACTGGACAACTGGACTAGTCGTATCCCACCGCTGGACACCAATCAATGTAGCAACCCCAGACCTACTGGAGTATGCCACCCTATACTTATGCTGCCACCAACCATTCCCTGTAAGGAGTCACACAGACCAGGAATGGATTTTACTAAATAAAAGAACAAGGTTTATTGAAATAACAAACAGGGTAAATAAAAGAATCAGGTAAATAGGATAATGTAACGTGGCATAACCCCAATCACACACATACAACAGCTTGGTTCCCACTGAACCCTTTAAGGTAACGCACAGACCCTGAACCTATCAGTTCTGGCTACCTAAATAGAAACCTGAACCTATCAGGTATGTACTAACTGACACACAGTTGTACTCAGTCTGACACACAGACTCCAACTCCTAACTCTCCACACAAGCTCCAAATATATATACAGTACAGCTCCTCCCCCCTGATGTCCCGCCTTCTACTCCCCATAGGATGGAACTTTCCCTCCAAACCCATGACAGACAGGTACCATCAGTGCTGTATGTGACAGTAAGGGACAGTGGAAGTTGTAGTCCGACAACATTTAGAGGGCCACAAGTTGCTTAGTTCCCAAAAGAAGCATCATGTTCTCTATTTGAAAACTTGGAAAGTGGCTAGTGCTTTTGATGATGTGGAAATACATTAGGCATCTATGCGGAACATGGAAACTCACTGGGGGAGTGGACCTGATAAAAACCACTCCTTAAATATCTCACTTACCTCAAAAGCCCTGTTAGGACCATTATAATTCAGTTCTGATGCAACAGCACACAGATAGAGAAAGAACAGGATTGATTGATTGATTTTCTTAAGATTTGCATCTTGACTGTATGCTCAATAAATCTTCAAAGCAGTTCATGTAAGTTAGAATAAGTAACATAACATCAAGCGGCTTTCCTAGAGAATAAATATATAACATTCAAGAAATTAATGCAATTAAAATATCCTTCCTCTAACACTGGTCCAGTACAGACCTAAAAAGAGCAAAACTAGCAATTGTCCCTTTCTTTATATACTTGCCCTCTCAGTTTAAGACCCATTTCCCCTTCTGTCCTCTTAATATCAAGCAAATGACCAATAATTCTCTGCTGAAATGCAGTTATTTCTAAATTAAGTGTCCTTCTGATGTGTTGTATTACACGCCTTGAGCATGCCAAGCTGGCACAAGCTCAGTAAATGTATTTTCTCCCCGAATACCATATTTGTTACTGGACTGTAGTTGCAGTTACCATTACAGTTCTAGATCATGCATACACAGAAAAAACTCTATAGCTGGAAATATAATTGCCCTGCAAAGTGACTCACACAGTGGTCTGTATATACGTATTTCAAATCCATGTGAGCATTTCAAAACAAATCCACGTGGGCATTCCAAATACTTGAACTGCCCACATGGGCAGTTCAAGTATTTGGACTCAGTAGAAGGGGATTAGGAAGTCATTTCAAATACTTCAGTAAACAAATTCATTTGGGAATGCCTTGTTGGTTTCAAATTATTTTGGCATCTAAGACAGGAAAAAAAAAACCATAAGCAACTTATAAAAATGCATTTGTAATGAACCAAATAGCTAATCACTTGCTGCTCTTTCATGGCATTCAAAGTCATCTCACTGAGAAAGACGCCCTACTCTGCTTAATGGTAGGTCAACTTGTTGGAACATCATCAACTCTACTGAAGATCCAAGTCTTTAAGATGTCTATTTTTGATGCAACTCACAAACATAGGTACCTTTCTTGACTCGCTATGCATGTTTTAGGACCAATTAGGCCAAATTGCTTAATGGGCTGGCCTTTATTCCTTTCCATTGACAGCATTAAAGGATGTAGCACTTATTTTGAAAAACGTATTATAATCATTAATGTGGTTTACTCTTAAACCACCCTCACCTCCTTTTACAGATGGGAGAGAGAAAATGCTTTAGCATTAGCAATGAGCCATTAGAAAAGGATACACTTGGGTCAGTCAGCAGCCTTGACATCCGTTAATTACAGTTTATGGCAGGGGTGGGACACATGCAGTCCTCTAGAGCAGTGGTCCTCAATGTTGGGCCTCCAGATGTTGTTGAACTACAACTCCCAGAAGCCTTCGCCACCACCTCTGCTGGCCAGGATTTCTGGGAGTTGAAGTCCAAGAACATCTGGAGGCCCAAGGTTGGGGACCACTGCTCTAGAGTCAATAAACTGCTACACCCATCATGCCTCACCACTGGCCAGCCTGGCTAGTGCTCATGGGAACTAGAGTTCAACAGTATTTGGAGTGCCTCTAGCAATCGAGTCCGGGGTGGGGCGGGGTTGAGGGGGCTCCCCACTCACATTCTTGAACAAAATTATATTTGGGACACGGAGAAATGCCAGAACAATCCACATTTGCGACTAGATGGAAAGATAGGACAGTTCCCATTTGATTGATTTACATTGTTATACTGATGACTGCTTTCCAGAAGCAGCTTCCAAAGTATCTCTGCACGCGAGCCCTGCAGAACGCTGTTGCTTTCTTTAACCATCTTTTCACACGGAGAGATGTACTGTGTTATTACACACTGAGAACTGGGAATGAATTTTAGCAATATTCGTTGGAGCTTCATCTCCCACAGCTCAGTCATTCTTTCCCTATTCTCCCCACAGTTTGGGGAAACACATGCACACGCTAACAAACAAAAACAGGGCATCAGATGTCATAGAGTTACTTCCAAAAACTGGCTGGAAAGCTGGAGCCCTGCACATGTTTTCCTGGGTGTTTAAAAGTCCCGGGGGCTAGTTTAGTTTTTGTGTCCAGCTGTAAAGGCTCCACGTCTCTCTCCTAATGATAACGTGGCTCTCACTCTTCGGGGTTCTAGTGGCGGAGAGTTACGCGGAGGGAAAGCGAGAATAGCTAACTAGTACCTTTTCTTTTTTCTTATCCCCAATCCCATCTGTTTGTACTTCGTGTGTGTGTGTGTGTGTGTGTGTGTGTGTGTGTGTGTGTGTGTGTGTGTGTGTGTGTGTGTGTGTGTGTGAGTGAGAGAGAGAGAGAGAGAGAGAGAGAGAGAGAGAGAGAGAGAGAGGAGGAGGAGGAGGAGGAGAGGAAGACTATTGATCCGGGGGTCTCTCGCTCTCCAGCCACCCAGGAGACCCTCTGCGCGCGGGAGGGAAGGCGCGTCGGTTCCTGCCTGGCCTCGGCTCCGTCTCCTGCTCGATTCCAAGCTGGCCCCGGACTGCAGCGGAAGCGGGAGGGGCTGCTGTCGAGGGAGAAGGGCCCGTGCGGTGTGATTGATGAGCCCCGAAGAAAACCAAGCCGCCCGCCGCGCCTCCGGCTTCCTTCTGCAAGCCTGGCTCCCAGCCAGGGCGGCGCGCTCCTCCCCGCCCCCGCCCCGCCGAGCCCGGCTTCGGTCCGCGGCCAGACGGGTGCGTCGGTGCAGCCCGAGCCACCGCCGGCTCGTCCCTCAGGACAAAGGACCCCCCCCCCTCGGGCCCGGCGGCCAGCAGGCGTCTTTCCAAAGGCGCCTCGAGGTGCCAGAAAGGCGCGCCCCGCGCCCGCCACGTGGTCGCCCAGGAGGGCTCGCCTCGGGCCACGCGGGAAAATCCGCCGCGGTGCCCTGTTTTTCTCCTCGCCCGCTCGGCCCTGCCCGGCCGGTGGCGCCCACGAGCCTTGCCCGGGGTCTGTGACTCCGCGCGCCTTGCCTTGGCCGTGGGCGCGGGCACCGCTGGCAAACGCGGGGAACCTAAGCCAGTGCCTGCTGGGTGATCGGACACCGTCGTGTTGGCGGGCGGCTTGTGTGTGTGTGAATGTGTGTTGTGTTTTGTCCGAAATGAATGAGGACTGCTTGGAAGGCAGGACACAGCAGTGCCCTGGCGGCGCCAAGAAAAAGAAGGCACCCGACCACTTCTCCCTGGAAATGTAGCCACGGAAGTTTGCAAAAGTGCTTCTCCCCCTGGCCCTGACGGCCGAGCAAGAGCAGAACACGCGTGCGGGAATCACTCACAGGGCACTCACACTGTCGCCATCCACTGCTGTTTAGGTTTACTTGGAAGTAAGTAAGAATACCCTACTATTACAACCAAAAACCCTATTATTACAACCAAAAAGAAAAAGAAAAAAGCAAACAGACAAAAATCCACAGTTTTCCCAATTCTGAAAGAGCGCAGTTCTCTGTAGAGAGCTGCTTGGGTGGGTTTTTTTCTCTTTACAATTTGTTGTAATCTTACAAAATAACTTCTCCAAGCTCCGTGGGTCATCGCTGATAATCTCTTTAAAATGAATAAAGTCGCCAAATTCTTGTTGTGTTGCCTTACTGTTTTAAAAACAGGGAGTCCTGTGGTCTCTGGTAGAGCCCACGTTTTATTTGGCGTTACCTTTTATGGGCTCTAGCCCACAAAAGGCTGAATGTACCCCAAGGCTGATTTAAGTGGAGGTTGCTGGAGGACGCCTGGAAATCTCGCTTACCTAAGCTCTCTTTGGCCACGGCCAGTTGTCATTTGAAACAGACCGACTTGGAAGTAAAAGAGCCCACTGAGGTCAATGTCCAGAATCCCCTTGGGTGCCTGTGAAGCACCCCTTGTAATCAGTCTTGTGGCACTTTGTGTACTTCACACAGTTATTTGTGGCATAAACTTTTTATGCCATGAGGGGGAAAAAAACTTAGTTTTTAAGATGCAACAGAACTCCTTTGGCTGTGGTGTAGTACGGTGGAAGGCTTGGTTTATTACAGCTGGAGACTCATGACTGAAGTGTCAATCAGACAGCCTCTCTCGTTGTGGATAGCCTGGAGATTTTGGTAGGGGGTTGGTTTTTGTTTGTTTGTTTGTTTGTGAGCACAGACTGGCATGGCTGCCAACTTGCATTTTAGATGGATGAATGAATCTCTGACCAAAATCTCATCTGTTTTTCAGAATAAATTGTCCCTTTTCTATGCATTTGTAATGGTTGATCTGAGGTGAGGATGGAATTCCTTTTCAAAGCCACCTCAGAAACCAAAGAGGTGCTATTGTGACCTTGATAAAAGGCTATAAGCTCTTCTACTTTGCCTTGACTGGTCTGGGACGGATGCTCCCACCTGAGCCCCAGGACTGCATCTACAAGAGGACCAGGGCTGAACCTGCTGAGCAGTAAACTCACAAGCCTGCACTGGCTGAGTGGGAGCTGTTGAACTGAGAGAATCCAGTCCTACCATTCCCACCAGCATTCCAGCAGAATTCCAGCAGAATGAAGTGCAAAACTTTTCATGCACGAGTTTAATGCCAGTTGAAAGTGTGGAACGTTATTGAAACACGCAGCCCACCAACTGCCTCTGTCTAAAGTCCAAAGTGGTCCAGTCATGGGCCGGGATGAAGAAGCCTGATGCTTTGGGTTAAATATGGACCGCCTGGAGTTGTACTCCATCCAATAGAGAAGCCATTCTCTTTTTTTTTCTTTGCCATGGCCATAAACACAATATGAAAAAAATATAGGTCGAAACAGGATTTTATAAGTCGCTTAGCAAATCTTAAATGGTGGTGTGTGGAAGTTGTGGAGAATTATTTCTAGTCTGTGGCAGGGCCAGCCAGACGGGGCCACATGGCGCTGGTCTACAGTTCCCCAGTGATCACGTCCCTTGTCCCATGTCAGGATTCTTTGGTAGTTTTCCCGCTTTCCCTTGTGAGTCTGCTCCTGTATTTTAAAAGTTGATTTTTTTCTCCGTAAGTTTAGATGTTGCAATTAAGAGCATTGAGGTAACATATGCTGGAAGAGTTGATCCACATTATAGCCTTTGGTTTAAGCTCAGCAGTGACTGGAACAGCGTCCTTCAGAACCTTTCTGAAACCAAACTCCCCCTTTAGGTTGTGAGATAATGATAATCCTTAACCCAAAGAAAGTTTTGCCACTTGATTTTGCCAACTTCCTAGCCCAAGAAACAAAGTAGAAGTTTCCATCTTTCATTGGTCAAGTCCTGTTAAGAGGCTAATGAGGCACTCTGAGGAATTAAATTGCAGTGCCAGAATTAGACTCTTCCCCTTGCACTGTGTTCTTTTCCGTGAATGACTTTATGGGAAGAGCCACAATGATTTTCCCTTGCAGCCCTCCAGTTTAGCTTGACTGCTGTTTGGCAAAGTGTGAATGAAAACTTCCTTCCTTTGGACCTGCCTCTGCTGACCTTTTAATGGTTCTCTGTCAAGCCACTTGGTTTTGAAAGGGTTGTAAAGTCTTTTGTAAACAGTGGCTGCCTTCCAAAGTTCTTCTTAACATGTACAGAAATACCACATACTGTACCACAGAAACGTCTTTTAGTTCATCTCAGTTCTTTCTGTTTTATTTGTTTGTTTATCTTTAATTCTCATCCAGAGGTGATTTAGCACTAAATTAATATATCAATACTGGTGATAAGGTAATATAGCAAAAATAATAATTCAAAATTGGAGGATGCTTTAGGGTAAACAACACTGGAGCAGGCATTCCCAAGATCCCAAACATCACACTCCCAACTGTCTATGTTGTTGAAACCACTCACAGACATGCTCCTCCATCTTTACAAGAATAAATCACCTGATCACATGGGGGAAAGCCTGTTTGAATCATTCCAGGTTAGAAAAAGTAGATGCGCCCAATGGCAGAGAGAAAAAAGCTGTAGGAGGAGAAAAAAGGGACAGACTGATTCAAATTGGCCTTTGTGTCATGTTATCAGAAGAAAAAATATATTTTGAATTGACCCATACCAGAACTGCAGCAAATCCCACTGTATGTGATTCTATAGTCACAGCCTAAGTTCTTCTAGGAAGAAGTTGAATATATTCAGCCTGGTGAAGAGATGATGGAGATGTTAATTTTTTAAATATTGAAGGACTGTCACATAGATGCTACAGCAAATTTGTTTTCTGCTGCTCCAGGGAATACCACCTGAACCAATGGGTTCAAGTTACAAGACAGGGGAGTTCAACATTAGGAAAGGAAAAAAAAAAGGAGCCACCTGTCCGAAGTTGAAGGGTGAGCAAAATGCAGCCCTGAGGCAGCTGCCCAAGGCTTCTTCTATAGTAGTTGTTTTTCCGGCTGTTTGGCTATGTTCTGAAAGTTTTTCTTCCTAATGTTTTGACAGTCCCTGTGGCCGGCATCTTCAGAGGACAGGAGTCAGAACCCTGTCTCTGTTCTTCTATAGTCTTCTTCTGTAGTCTTCAATTGTCCTTTAGCTTCCTCTTTTTCCAGCTCAAAAAGCTATACTTCTGCCCCTGGAGGTCTCCTGTAGCAAATGACTTACCTTTTTAACAGGCTGCAGGATTCTCCCATGCCCCTTCACATGTTTTTTTTAAATCATCTTTTAACAAAATGAAAATAAAAATGGAAATGGACTTTTGGTTTCTTTCTTTATGGGATTTTTGACACACACACCCATGAGCCACCAAAATTCCGTACCTTTGCCTTGGAAGCACTAGCTCAGTGTCCACCTATCTGAGGTGCTGCAGTAATGGATTTCCCAAAATAACAGTGTTCCCTCCCAACTCCACAATTACAGTGCATTATGTCAACAAATCTTAGCAGCATTTTTGTGTGGCCACGATTGCTGGACAGAAGCCCACATTCAATCTACAATTAGTAATTGCACTGATCCTGGGAAGCAGTAGGGATGGCAAAACTATTGGAAAGGTGGATCTTGGAAAGATTAGGGAAGTCATTTGATCCAACCCTGTGTTGCAGGATCTACACCATTCTTGAAATATGTTTCACTATGCTAACAGTTCCTACTACAGTATTAGGAAGATTTCCCAGATCTGATTCCTTGCACTTTCTGCCCAAGTTACTTCCAGTTCTATTCTCTAGATCTCCCATTTTCTGCTGGAGCCATATGGTCTGCTGGGATGCGTGTGTGTGTCCTGGCACATTGGAAGGAGGCCATAGAATGGAAAGAGTTCTTCACACACCACCTTATAAAGTTTACTATGCAACTTATACAATCCTGATTCGGCCTATATTTCTTTCATATTGTGTTTATGGCCATGGCCAAAAATGGTTGGGAATGGCTGTCGGCAATACAGAACAATGCTTCTTCTTCTTCTGCCTAACAGCATTTTAGATACCTAAAGACCACTATCATATCTCCTCTACCCTTCATCTTCTGTTTTCCAGACTAAGCATACCCCTCTCAAACAGTTTCTCATAGGACTTGGGTACCCTGTTGCCTTCTCTATTTGGATATTTTTCCCTGGATACTCTCCAGTTTGTCAATATATTTCTTAAAATGTAGTGACCAGAAGGGGCTACAAAACCACAAATGCAGCTGAATACTAAATAGTTTCCCCCAGGTGCAGGCATCATGTTTCTGTCAATGTGTCTTAAGGTCACACTGTGACTTGGCATCCGCTGTAGGTTCATGGCATGAAACCATTATGAAACTATTTCCAGCCCTAATTCCCACTTGTAAAAGGGAAAAATATTTCTGGTTTAAATACCTTAAATTTTTTACCATCGCCCCCCCCAAACCCTAGTTGTAGCTGCAAAGAATTAAGATTGGTTCAACAATGCACAAAATGAATAACCAAAATAAAACAGGACAAAAACACAAAGTGTCATGGCATCTTTAAGACCTCCAAGACAGTAGTTTGTACTTTTGTATATTACATTTACAACTCACTTTTCCAGACAAACCTGTGAGGATTCCTCCCATGGCCCCCACTATTACATTTCACTGATTATAATGGTTGTATATGGGCTACTAAAGATGAAGATCTAACACCAAGGGGCTCAATAAACAATACTTCCATCCTAAGCATTTTTGTGGAAATAAAGTTTCTTTGATGTCAGTGAATTTATTTATTCCGTTTATTTAAATATTTTTACCCAGCCTTTCTCCTTGAAAAGGACCCAAGGCAGCTTGCAACATTAAAAGATAACATTTAAAGCTGAGAACAATGAGTATAAAGAAGCATCTTACATCCTTAAAAGGCAATATTACAGCTAGGAACAATATGTACACAAATATTAAAGAGAAAGAAAGAAACACACACGGACGCATGCAGCTAGTTAATAAGGGAAGGCTTGCCTGAAGAGAAAGGTATTTGCCTGCTTACCGGCAAAGTTTAGGAAGGGGTTAAATTCGAGCGGTTCCCTTTTATCTTGGAGGTGGACCGGTAACACTTTCTAGTGTTGTTACTGCACCCGCCCGCCAGCCTACACAAGAGCTGCTCGCCTTTCTTTCCAAGAGGACGACCATTTGATAAGCGGAATAAATCGGCCAATAGCAAGGAAACGCTGAGAAGCTTATTTAAGTAGGACGGTGAAAAGAAACACAAGGACTAAAATAGCAGAGTAAAATGACACTACAAGTTTTATGACTGAGATTAATGTGAAACCTCGGAAAGGTTAGCCACCTTCGCTCATGAATAGATGCTCTAGCCTGCCATCTTACGCCCACTCATTTGGGAGTAAACTCCACTGAACTCGACAGGACTCACTTCAAAGTAAGCACCCCTTGGTTCGCGCTGCTTCCCCAAGACTCGGCTGTCATCCTGCATCCACTTTTATGAGAGTAAATTCTATTAAGCTATATGGGAACTAATTTTAAGCAGCCGTTTTCTGGAACGAAGCACTGTACGGTGGCTTCTGAATAAGCATGCCCAAGGTTGCACCTTAACATGTTTATATAATAAACAACCAACAATGTTAAGGAACTCCTCTAGGCAGCCTCATCCTAGGCGTGTTAAAAATCCCGCAGTATTCAGTGAAGCTAATCTGTGTTTACTGGGAAGTAAGTAAATGAAACTCGGAAGGCTTACTCTCGAGTCATTAATCTGCAACCGGGTCAGTTCCCAGCAGTAGAATCGCAGTCTTCAGGGTGTTTTAACAATCTCGTCCCATCTAAGGGAAACTGAGGGGGAGAAATAAAAAAAAATCCAGGGGTCCGTGAGTCTTGCCCGATCTTATGCATGCTGTCCCACGGAAGGAAGGCCCAGCTTCTCTCGCCCCAAGTTGAGCAGGTCTGGTGCGATGTGGACAAACCAAGCCTAAGTGGGGACGCCCGGCTGGATTCCGTGGGATAGGAGGTGTTGTTCGAAAGAAAAGCACCCGGGGAGGGAGCACCAGGACTCGCTCCTCGTGTGCTTGTTTGGAAGTCAGCCCCGAGGGGCTCCATGTGGTTTACTCTCAGGTAAATGACTGTGGTCGGAGCAGCCCTCCTTCGGCTCAGGGGGCCATCCGCCCAGCAAGGTGAGTGAGTCCGGGCGCTCTGGCATCCCTCTGGAGGGCATCTTGGGCGGGACCCTGCACTCTTCTCCTTGAAGAACCGAAGCAAAACGAGGCTATTTCATCAGTACTTGGTCCGGCCACACACCCCTTTGGGTTTTGAACTGCTTTTGCTCCCGTTTCCCCTTCGATTTAATTCCCCTCCTACCGCGATGGGCGGGCTTGTTGTTGTTGTTTAGTCCTTAAGTCGTGTCCTGTGACTCCATGGACCAGAGCAACACGCGCTCGCAAAGACAAAAAAAACCCCATGGCACCTTAAAGACTGTTATATTTTAATGTGAGCTTTCATAGACAGGCCCACTTCTTCAGAGATATCGAGGGAAACACAGTGAAACGCGGACTTCCCAAGTGCCAACATTCATGCCGCCTTGGCCGGTGAGTGGCGTGTGGCTGCATCTCACACGTGCAGTAGTTTGTGGCCCTGTGTCTCGGGTTGTTCAGTTCTTTGGAAATCTGGTTTGTAAACATTTCCACAAGAGAGAGAAAGAAAGAAAACAGAGCAGAAGGTATGAGGAAAAAGGAGTTCAGAGTTGCTGCAGAGGCCAACTGTGAGCAAAAACGTGCAGACCGAGGCAGGATCGCACCCTGAACCCGGCCCGGGGGGGGGGGGGAATAAAGGGCCGCCGGCTTAGTTTCTTCGGCTGCGGCCTCGCTTCTGCCTTCTTCCTGGGCCAAGATGGCGTCCAGGGCCCTTTGTTTGAAGAAATGCGGCGGTCTCTCTGTGTAAACGGGGGGGGGGATTTAGAGGGACAGACAGACAGCAACCTACCCACTCACACCCACACCCACACCCCCGTCCAGGAGCAGCTCGAGCGGCCGTTTTTTTCCTCCTCGCCTCGCGGCCAATCGCTCCAGCCAAGCGTGCCTCCTCCTCCTCCCCCCCCGCCCTTGCGCGTGACCCCGCCGAGCGGCGCCCGATCGTCCCGAGGCGGTTGCTTAGCTACGGGGTTCACTCCGAGCCAATGAGGAAGGAGGCCCGACCAGGCGCCCCCCCTCGCGCTATCTTTCCCTCTGAGCGACGGTAGCGCGGTCCCTCCAGCGGCGGGCGGCCATCTTGGTTCGCCGAGTGGGCATGGGGATAGCCGGGGGCGGGTTAGTTCCGAATTGGGAGGCTCGGCTCCCAGTCTGAGAGACCTGCTTCTGATCGGTGGGACCCCGATCTCGTTTGTAGTAAATGCTTCTTCCCCCATGGCTGTTTATTTCTCCCCCCTCCTCCCCGTTTTTAATCGCCCCACAGTCAGCGGGGGAACCCTGCAATATTTTTCCACGGGGCAGATGACTCCTCCACAATCGCCATCTTCAAAACTTAGCTTCTCGTCCTTCCACGATACAAACCAAATACTTTGGGGAACAAGGGAGCCCTGCATGCCTAATTTCGGGAGGGGCAGACTTCTAAGTACGCGCAGCAAAAGTCAGGTCTCAAGCTGATCCGTGGTCCCAAGTGAGGTAGACTCGCTGAGTTTACTGCTAAAATGAGAGTTAGCAATTCTGGACCTTTCATTTATTTAAGGGACTCCTGTCTTCTAGACCAGCCATTCTCAACTGGGGCCATACGACGGAGGGGGGGGAGCTATGGCACATTTGAAGGGGGGCCACAGATTGAAAGATGTGGGAAGTTTCTGAAAGATTTCTCTTCATGTTATTCTTGTTTGACAGGCTCTGGAACCTGAAAAAAAACTCCTGAAAGAGTAGCCAGAAAGGATTGGAAATGTCTGTTCTAGAGTGACTACCAGCAGGATTCAAGCCAGAGCCTTGGGAAACCCCAAAGACTTTTTGGCATAAGCATCAGGCTTTGCAGCGCCCCCCCCCCCGCCCTTCTTCACAAGGCTCTTGGTTCCCAGTGTGTGCTTTCCTTTTGTAGAAGAGCCAGCACACTTGCAAATAGCTAGTGGTGAGACTCACTTCTTTGTCTGCAGCATTCCTCCTACCTTACATCCTGAAACAAAAACCAGACAAGGACGAGACCTGTATTCCACTTCTTTCCCTCCCCTCTTCCTTCTAAAATCTCTTCTGATGAAGAAGAAATAATATTTTATAAAGCTTAAGAGTTTTTTGTGCATATGTGTCTCCCTCTCATTTTTTGTGCCTTTTGGTTGATGATGGCATGATCTCAGTATTGAGCATGGAATGTGTTTTATTCCAGCAGAATTATCACTGCTTTTGCAATCTATTCCTGATATTAGCGCCTCTACTCCGTTATTATCCTTCAGCGTTTTCATTGTTAGGTGAATTGCAAGATGGGGGTGGAGAGCTTGCAGAAAATGATGGGGGTGGAGAGAGATGCTAGGCAGTGGTTAGACAATATGCAGGCCAAGAGACAAGGGGGCGGCAGCTGGGAAGAAATGCTTGGCCTTCCTTTCCTGAGTTGGGGAGGGTTCTGATTGTAAACACATTTACTTAGAAGTAAGCCCAACTGATTTCACTGAAAGAGACTTGCTTTCTGGAAAGTAGGGTTAGGCCATAATCATGAGGAAAATATAATTTCTCTTCTACATTTCTCAATTTCATCCCATATGCCATTGAAAACAATAGAAATCAGTAACAAAGTTCCACTTGAGACTGTGAGACAGAGTAGGCAATTCCTTCCTTCCTTCCTTAATTAAAAATAAATCTGTCATGAAATAAACACATAGAGAAAAAACAATGGACACATTTAGCATCTCTCCTGCTTCCAAAACAAAAGGTTTAAAAAATAGGCTTGAAACAGTTACATGAAAGGGCCTCCCCTTTCTGTTTGTCCTTAACCTTCCAAAGATGCAAGGGAGGCAAGACTGTCCACAGGAAATTTTCCAAGGGTTGTGGGGAAGCTGCATACTAGCATGTTAACATAATTCTCTGGGATATTTGGCTGCATCCAGCAGTAAGTCACAACTAGGGAAGGTCTGTTGAATCAGTGGGGATTTGGTGTAAGTTCCATTGATTTAACAGGCCTGCTCCAGTTATGATTTACTACTTGGATTTCAACCAATGTGTCTGCCTGTATACCTTAAAATAATAAATTCATTTAAGATGGGGGTGGGCAAAACTCCCTCACTCTCCCTGTGGAGACCCATTGAGGGGGGTATAGTGGCTTCTTCAAAAAGCACATTTTCAGAATCAGTCAGTTATTGCAAAGGCCTGGAATAAGACCAAGTTAAGTTAATATGAAGGTTCCAACCCTACTATTTTCCAGCTTCTCTCTTACTGCTGTAGAAAAGCCATGGGGAAAGAGCTGCCAACTCTTAACAAAGTGTGTAAGTGGGAGTGAAAAATATTGGACCGCCTTACAACACATTCCACTTTATTCAGATCAGCCAATAGTTTGGGAAGCCCAATGAAGCAGAATTTATGTTCCGCATAAAAATGAGCTGTTTATAATTTATGAGGATCTGAAGGACAGGCCAAAGCCAAGAAAACCTTGTGCCAGAAATGTCTTTAAGGCGTAAAGCAGTCACATTAAAACCCGACAGAGTTGCCATTAACACCAATGAAATACACACCCACTTCTCTATTTTTGTCCCTTTCTCTTTGAGACACAGATCCTCACAGCTGTCTACCAGAAAGTAACCTGCAGCGGAATCAGTGGGGATTTCTTGCCAAGCAGTTTGCTTAGCCTTGGGGCGTCTCTGTGGCTGTCCTTTTGTAGGAAGGCAAAAAGCCAGGAGTGGAGCACAGACATTTGCTTCTAGTGTTGGGGTTAGTCTCAGAGAGGCTTGGTCCATGCTTTACAAGCTTATTCTATCCACAGCCACGTACACAATCACCATTCATTCATTTAGTAAAGGAAGGAAGGAATGAACACATCATGTTACGCAGGGCTGCTAGGATAATGTCTGCAACAGGAGCCCAGGTTTGCAAGCGTTGACAATGCAATGTTAAAATATGGAAATTAAACGTATGACTCCACCAATCCAGTGTCTTGTAGCATTTAAAAAGAAAACAGATTGCAAAACAAATTCCAAGTTCTTTCTTTCTTCTTTCCCCAGAATGGTTATACATTATTGTGTCCCCTTTGCCTGGCTTTAAGAAAGAATAATAATACAAGACAGCCTAGACACCATTTTAATTCAAGCCTATAAAACATTAAACTGTGGATAACACTTGGACCTCTGAGTCCCGCAGAGTCAGCAGACGCCTATTGAGTGACATTGCTTACCATAAAGGGCCTACAAGGCAGGACTCCTTAGGCATTGCTTTGATTTATTCCCGTGGAAAATGAAATATGCCCTCACACAAGGAGTATAAAAGGAAATCTGAACAGTCAGTTCTATTGCTCGGTATTTTTCAAAAGACTTGTTAGAAATAATTTTCGCTGTTATTATAACTCACCAGCTGTGCATATTATTTGTTATTTTATTGTGAGTTAAAAACAAAAAAAGCTGGAAGAAAAACTGTCATAGAAAGCCATATTAGATCCAAGAGTGGTTAAAATATTTCTTCATTTGAAGCTGTTTATTCTGTTGTGTTTACAGATCTACAACACTTGGGTAAAAGAGAAATTTAACAAAAGGATACATTTTCCACCTTTTCTCATTACTAACATGACATGTAAAGAATAAAAAATAATCAGTAATGAGGGGAAGTAATGATATTTCATTCATATGCATATAAATATCTGAATGAAATCTCCTTACTTTGCTTTAGCCATCATTGTAGGAATAAAAACCTCTTACACAAAACAATAAAATAAATAAAAATGCGGGAGTTGCCAACAGGATGTGGAGAGATGGAGTAGTATTATTAGTCAAACTGAAAAGTGGGGTTTTGCTACAGTTCTGTTGTGGGATTTCAGAAGATCTGAATCTTAACTGAAGGCTTTTCGAAGCGATAAGGAACACTTCTTGAATTAATGGGCATGTATCGCTTCTAACATGTAACTAATGCCACTTTTACGTTGAGAAAAGCTTTATAAAGACAGTAAGAGATTAAACTGAACATATAAATAAAGAGGAAAAGTGGGTGGGGAAAAGAAGGATGTTTGTTTTTCTTGTTCCTTTTAAGCCCTCGGCGGAAACATTTGTTTACACAAGGGTTGTACCAATGTCTGCTACAGAAAACTATATTAAATATTGATAGATCTAGTCATTTCCTACCTTGAAAGCCATTCTGAACATTTCAGATGGATTTATTCTCCTGCACCCTAACACAGTCTTTCCTCTGTGATTGTCAAATTTTCATTCAAAGTTTTTTTTTCTATTTCCCTCCTTATTCAGCAAAAGTAAGCGAGTTTCAGTGACATGTAGAAAATTCATTTATGATTAGCATAAATATATAAATAATAATAATAATAATAATGACAATAAGAACAATAACAAGTATAACAGTAATATCAAGAACAACTGAAATTGACTCTTTTTTTTTTAAAAAAAGCCTGCATTGGTGTGGAAATCTTAGATACATCAACAATATTACATTGTCTCTAATCTTCTATCTGAAGTTTTTGCTTATTTGTTTTTCAGAAAAAAATAACAACAACCAGACAAAATGACTTGTGCGACAGACAGTAAGCCTGCAATATTACACCTACTTGACAGTGAGTCCCATCTAACTTGGTTAGTCTCACTTCTGAGTAGACATGCATAGAACTGCACTGTTATATTACCACCTCGGCAGACTTTATGTTTGTCAAAGTTAGCCAAAACCCAAACAGCCTTATGGATACAACACAGGCAAGAAAACAACACTGCTGATCAGGGGTTTGTATGTACGTGCGTTATTTTCAATTCGAAGTTAAATTATACCAAACACTCTGAAATAAATTAAAGTGTCCATTCTGAGGCAATGCTTTTGCTTTTAAAAACTAACAACTCTTTGTGGTAATGTTTCATTTTGTATTAATCTATGATTTGACTTACAATTTGCTTATTCCTTACATAAACTACAAACACCAGCCACTGTTACAACTGTTCAAAACTACTCTTTCTATTTCAGACCAAATATACTAAATAGGTGAAAATGTATAGTCAGTCACCAAAGACCTGAATCAATCTCCCAAAGTTTGGGGAAGGGTTAGGGTGGAAGGAAGGCATTGGGGGAAAAACCTTCTACAAATATCCACATAAATACATTGAAGACCAGGGTTAAATAATCAATGATACAAAAAAGAAGTTCCTGTTAAAATAATAAATACATCTTATTTAAGTCCAAACCAAATCTTTCACATTGCTGAAAAAGCCTATAAATTAATCTATCCAAAATAAGTTCCTGTTTTGGTCCCAACTATGGTAAACTCCTCCTCAGGACTCACCTTCTGCTAATATTTCGGGGTCTCTAAAGCTTACCTTCCAGTAAATCATTATCAATTATTACTCTCTTGTGGGGATGTTTTAAATTTTTTTAAAAAACGATATTGCACTGTCATGCTTTTAAACTGTTTAAAAACAATGAAAAAAACTAAAATGATTTTCAGGGATTTAGGAATCTCTGAAGGAGTAAAAAAAGATAACATAGCTGCTTGTGGGGTGGGGAGAAACCAATAAAAAATCCACCAATATATAGGGTATTCAAAATAACTGTACTGTAACATGGGGGGAAAGTGAGGTAATTTAAACATCAGTACATTTCATTTCATCCTATTTCATTTCATCTCTCTATCAATCTCTCAATCTCTCTCTCTCTCTCTCTTTCTCTCTCTTTCCAAATCCGTTCCAGTCCACTACAGATGCGTTAGTTTGGGGGCTTCCTGAATCCTTCCCTGAGTTGTGTGATGCGAAGTCAGATCTGTGTATGTGGGATGGGGGTCACAAGGTCCATGGTGATGGTTGCCGGGGATCTGAGCCGCGCAGCTGTAGTCCACGCTGGCCGATGAAGGATGCGAAAGATGGCCGATGTTGAACATCGGGCCGGAGGCTGGCATGGAGTCCACAAAGTTCCCCCCGACGTACACGGGGCTGCCCTGCAAACTGGGGTTGGCGAAGCCGCCGTTGCTTTGCATGGCGTGGTGCTCGTACTCGGATACCGAGCCCGGGTACCTTTTCTGCTGGGGCAAGCAGCTGCTGAGCGGGGCCGTGTAAGCCGCCAGGCCGTACATGTTGGGCTGCGTCTTGGCGAAGGAAGAAGTGGGCGAGGGCGCGTCGTAGCTCAGGCCCCCGACGGTGGGCAGCTGGCCGGAGTAGCCGACGTGGTTGGGGCCGCTCAACGGCGGGCTCCGGTCGGGAGACTGGCCTACCGGGGAGTGCATAATCCCTTTGGCTTTCTGATCCTTTTTGTACTTCATCCGCCGGTTCTGAAACCAGATCTTGATCTGACGCTCGGTCAGGTTCAGCAGGTTGGCCATCTCGACGCGGCGGGGACGGCAGAGATAGCGGTTGAAGTGGAACTCCTTCTCCAGCTCCACCAGCTGCGCGCTGGTATAGGCGGTGCGGACCCGTTTGGAAGCAGGGCCCGGGGGGCTTTTATCCTCGCAGTTCTCTCCTGTCGGGAAAAAAAAAAGGAGAGAAAGAAGAAGAGGAGGAGGAGGAGGAGGTTGGCCGGTTGATTTACAACGCTTGATAGCGTTCAGGGTGCGGTGGCGTGATGTGGAGTGTGAAGGCGGAAGGCGGAGGGAGAGTTGCTTTTGACATTCTGGGCCTGCGGAAGACTTCGGGGGCCATTTGAAAAATGTACAAACGGGTATCGCGATTATCACCCAGTTGGAATCAAGCCATTTACACTCCGCCCGATCTGTCTGCAGTGCTACGCGACGATTCGGGTCTTTGTGGAACCTCCACGGGCACTTTAACAATTAATAACCCTCCCACCACCACCACCACCACCACCTTGAGCGGCTTTGAATCTCTTCCATCAATCGGGCAGTGAGCCTTCTTCACAACCATCCCCACCCCCATTTCAGACTTTTCAAAAACTTGTAGTCTAGCATTCAAAGGGAAGTGGATCTGGGTGAGAAAAGGACCTCCACGATCAGCACCGTGAGCGCTCTCTATAAATGAGAGGGACGGTTGCTGCTTCAGAGACAAACAGCGAGAGGCTAATTAGGAACTGGAGAAGCCAAGTGACACTTTCGCCAAATTCTTCTCTCTCGCTCGCTCGCTTTTTTAAAAAATTAATTCCTCCCCGTCCGCCTCCCCTCTCCGTAGCCAAACTTCCTAGGAAAGTCCTGTCCTGCCCCCTCTCCCGGCAGCCTATAAAATGAGAATCGGCTTCGATCTTCCTCTGCCCTGGAGGAAAGGAAGGTCCCAAGGTTGCGGCTCAACTCTGGGATTCTCAAAGGGCTAAGAAAGTTCCAGTTCCAGGCAGGAGAGCTGTAAATCATCGAATTTAATTGGAAGAACCGATCGATGCCTGCCAAAGCCCAAGAAGGTTCTCTGGTTTGGTCTCATCAAGGAAGAGAGGCGCAGGCTTGGAGGGCGGCCGCCAAAGGGGACACCTTTACGCCCTCCCAAGCACTGCTCTAACAGCACAGATTCTCATAGGGGGTCGGAAATCCCCCCTCTCCACAGTGGGCAGCCATTTCAAAATCAGGAAAGACCAACCATGGGGGTTTTGGGACCACTCCTCCTTTCTCCCTCCCCCCCCCCGATTTTAAGTAAGGGGAGGAAGACCATGGCTACCATATTGAAGTCCCCTTAGTTACTCCTCCTAACATAAAAGGCCTCCAGCAAGATGGATTCAGAAGGGACAGACTCACCAGAAGCCGGCTAGACAGAGAAGCCTGGATCGACTGTGGAGATGGAGAAAGGCAGGCCTTTCCTAAAATGGCTAGCCATGGGTCGGGCCAGCTGTGCTCCCAGTCTCCTTTCTGGCCCTAGCAACTCTCTCTCCATCCCAATTTCACCCTCCCACTTCACTTCTTAAAGTGGTTTCTCAGAATCACCAGATCAGTTTGATAGAGAGGGAAGGGAATAAGAAGGGACACTAAAGCTGAGGAGTCTAACCTCGCAACCAAATGCTGCCTTCTAAATAGGTGAGAACTGTGAGAACAAGAGAGGGCCAAATGTTCACGGGGCAGGGATGTGCTAGGAGAAAGAGGCCCTTTAAAAGAAGAAGTACATCTTAGGATAAAGGATATCTGGCAACCGACTTTGAAACACTAACCTCCTGGCAGACTAAACTGAAATGACAAAAGAGAAGGAGCAAGCCACCCAACCCCCAACTTCCTCTCCTTGCCTCCTCTTCTTTTCTTTTCTTTTTTCCTTTCTTTCCTTTCTTTCCTCTCCTTTCCTTTCTCACTAATCCAGTCCAAAACCTTTAGTGGGAAGCAAATCCTCTTGATCAAAAGGAGACATTTCCAAGTATGGTTTCTTTGCATCAGGGAACTCCCTAAAGACACCCGATTCACTCACACTGCTTTCAATAGGACTGACAGCAAAGGACTGTACGTACACTACTTGTGTATGGATTTTGAAGGAGGCCTCATTTTGTAGGCCACAGCATACACTGAGGGACAGGCTCATTTCACATTGCAATTTGCCTCATCTGGAGGGCTTTGAGGCATGTTTCGCTTTTTGAAATAATTCACCTAGCTGGGCTGAATTCTCTCCACACACCCACACACCTCTCTTTTTAATGTGAGGAGGGATGTTCAAAAACAGGAAACAAAACAGACAGTTTGAGTTCTTACATTTAGAGCAATTTTGGTGTGAAAGCTTTGAAGTCACACAGGATTCCTCCTCAGGCGGAATGTCCCAGAAAGGAGCATTCAAAGACCCTTTGTGCTGTTGGCCCAGCTCTCTCAGGCCCTCAAGGTTATTCCCCCCCCCCCCGTTTCTCTTTTATCTTGTAGGCCAGGGAGAGCAGGACGGACATCACCACGTGGTCAGGATCATGAAATCCTACAGAGGCAGGATCCACCATCCCTCCACCCATGACTGTTAAAAGTCAGCCAAAGGAGAAGGTCTGTGTGAAGGTTGCTCTTCTGTCCAGAAGCTTAAGGGCAAGCTCCACAGGTGAACAGCGGTTTCCTGCAGGAGGATGCCGTGCAGGTGGGGGACTGCACACATCTGGAGGGAGAAAACCTCCTGTACAGAATTTGTGGCCACAGAATGTCATGACAGCACAGACTGAGATGGTTTTAAGGTGTGGCACGTGTCGATTCTGGGAAAAGGGACCCTTCCGGGGAGATCAGTCCTGAGGGCTAACTGAATCCCTGTGACTGGGAAGTACTGTAATGGGAGAGGCTTTTCACTTTTTGCCATGCTTGTTGCCCATGGAGGCTTCTGTTTGGGGGAAGAACAGGATGCTGGACTAGATGCACTTCGTCTCTGATGACCCCAAGGTGATTATGAAAGGCAGAGTTTGGCAAAAGTTAGTTGTTTGGGTGGCATCTCCCAGACTCTCGGGCGGTACTAACTGCCGAGGCTGAAAGGGTCTGACAACGGTCGTCCTCCTTAAAGCAACTTCTCCCGGCAGAGACAAGGTATTACACCTGCTTGGGTGAGCGGTGGAGGGGATGGAGGGGGAGGGCGGTGGGATGCCCTGCGCCAGAGAAGCCAGGAGGGCAGGGGTGGAGGGAATACCTGCGGGGGCGCAGTTGTTTTTCTGCTTGGAGTTCTGGCGGGACTCCTTCATCCAGGGGAAGATCTGTTTGCTGATGGTGGCCGTGGAGCCGCCCGAGGCGTTGGGCCCGCCTTTGCCCTTTTTGGCAGGGACGGCGTGGGCAGGGTTGTTATTGGGCGGGGAGGGCGAGGGCAGCGCCGGCGGCGGCGGCGGCGCTTGGGGGGGCGGCGGCGGCGGTTGCTGCTGCTGCTGCTGCGGTTGTTGCGGCGGGGGCGGCTGCTCGCCCAGGCCCGGGGGCGGCGGAGGGGCGGGCTGGCTGCCCCCGCCCGGGCGCATGCAGCTGCCGCCCAGGTCGGCGCTCTTGTGGGCCGGCGGCGCTCGGACGGGGGCGGCGCCCTGGAGGGAGCAAGCCGAGGCCGGGTAGTCGGTGTCCAGGGCCGGCTGGGCGTAGGGCTGCGGCGGGCCGGTGGGGTAGCCGTAGGCGTCCGCTTTGCCGTAGCCGCCGTAGCCGCCGAAGAGCGCCGAGGTGTCGTAGTAGGCGCTTTTCTGCATGGTGGGCTCTGCGCTCGCCGAGGCCTCGGGAGCCCGCTCAAATAACATGGACCGCCGCCTTCCTCCTCGCACGGCCTCGCCTGCCTCTCACGTCTTGGGTTCCGGCCACGCTTGGCCCACGACACCACCTGGAGGGGGGAGGGGAAGCCACAGAGAGACAAAGAGAGGGGTCAGTCGTGGGGGAGGGGAGGGAAGCCGCCAGACCAGAAGGGCCCCGGGACGTCTGCTCTCCCCCCCCAACACACACACACAACCGCTTTCCAGAGGGCGCCGGAGCCCAGACGGGCCTCCCCAGGTGCGGCCCCTGCGCAGCCGCCACTGCTCCCAAGTCCTGACCCCACCGCACGCACACACTAGGGCAGCCTCTCCCAACTCGGTCATGTTTTGCCCCCCCCCCCCCCCGGCCAGCGAACTAGGGCCCTGTCGCAGGCGGGCCCTCTTGAGTATGCGGATCCACACACACACACACACACCGCACAAACCCGCGCCCTCTCCTGATCAGGCCCGCAAGGGGCAGAGGCAAACTCCGGGCAATTCCTAGACGACCTTTCTCACCCACAAGGTATATATATATATAAAACCGATGGTGGGGGGGGGGCGTTCAGGCATCGGAGCCACCTCCTAACGGGCTAGGCAAGGGGCAGGCGAGCAAGGTTTTTAGTAGTCCCCCCTCTCGTGGGACAGAACTGCCGTGCCCCGAAGAGATGTGGGTTGACAGCAGAGTTCTAATCTCTCTCTGTCGCACTCAAAAACAGGTATCCTTGGACTGTTGTGTAATACACACCTCACAAGTATAAGGAGGGCCATAGAGTGGATGTTATGCGAGCATGCCGTCACCACCCGCCCACTGCTAACTTCCACATACGCACCCCTTGGCCAACCTAGGCTTTCACTGAAACTAGCAGAATTTCTTACCCTGCCTCTTCCCTTTATCACCTCGATATCCAACACTAACTTTTCGTCCCATTCTCCCTCCTGCCCGCTCCTCCTTTCCCACAGCAAGGAATTCTCTCGCACACTTACACTTGGGTGGGCCCAGCTGCTGTGCTCAGAGAGCTCTTCTTCTCAGGCCCACTTTCTCACTCGCACACACCCCTCGACACACATTCCGCATCATTCACTACTGGCCTGGGCTTCCATGGGACCTATCTTCTCTCTTACTCTCCTGCCTTCTCCCGAGTCCCCCCCCCCAGAAAAGTCCGGCCTTACATCTGGATCTGAAACAATTCATAGATTTCTCTTGCCACTGTAGATGTGTAGAGAGGTGCAGATAGGAAGGAAGTGGTCCAGGACCCTTAAGTGAAGTGGCTTTTGTGCTTTTACACCTGAATGCCAAGGACATTGGGGGGGGGGGTCAGACTAGTGCTCAATGCTCGATGCAGCTGTGGGCTATATCCAGTAGTATTCCGACCTACAACATCAGCCATTGAAAACAAAAGATGCAGGTTTGGGTTACCTTGTTCTGTTCATTTCAGTGGGTCTGCCCTATGTAGGATTAATATTGGATTTAGCCCATTGAAATAATTAAATTGAGCAAGTTGGCTTTGCAAGTGGTTGTGACATCAAAAAGGTAACCATACAAGTCTTGTCCAGCACAAGATAAATTGATCTCAGATTAGCAGAAGGACATGGGTCCTTTTACCCTATTTCCCACAAAATAAGACCTAACCTGAAAATAAGCCCTAGTATGATTTTTCAGGATGCCCGTAATATAAGCCCTACCACAAAAAATAAGCCCCAGTCAAGGGAAACCCTGCCCTCCACCATTGTGCCACAACCAGAAAAAGATGGCATGAGTGGTGTATTCGAATAAATGTAGATTGTTGTATATAAAAAAACACACATAAGAAAATAAGCCCTAATGCATTTTTTGGAGCAAAAGTTAATAAAAGACCCTGTCTTATTTTCAGGGAAACAGGGTATGCAGTGCAGGTGGGCCTTATGGCTTCCTATTTGTCCATTTTAACCAGAGAAGTAAAATGTTTCATGACCACTTCCTTGAAAAATAAATACTGAGGATGATTTTTCAGAACTCAAAAGGCAATCTAACTTACTCTTCTAACTGATGTGAAATTGACTGTTCAGTAGACTTACATAAAAAGGTAAGTAAGAAGCCCTTGAGGGTTATGTTTAAACCTGGCTTACTAGACTAATCGGGAAAAATGTTGGAAGTTAAAGTTTAAATAAGGGTCACTAATTCATAGGTTCACCATAAGTCAGAAATTATTTGGCCTGACATAACAACACAACAATTTAAATAAACAAATTACTAGTTTTATTCTTTTCATTTTAAGAAACCCACTTCTGTCTCTTTCACCGTATTCTTTCCTTTATATTGTTTCTCAGTCATTTCTGTATCATAGATATTTGATCTTTGTATTAACATTTTTTTGTTGTTGCTTGTTTTTGTCTTGTTCATCCTTCCAGTGCTCTTGGTCGTCGCCCCCATCACACATGCACAAGAATATTTGTGAGCCGGTAGTGACATGATGGATTGAACTAGAATTGAAAACTGAAAAACCAGAGAAAATTCCATCTCTATTGTATACTCTGTCGCTTAGTGTTTTGTTTTGCTTTTCCTGGGAAGATTTGGAAGAAGTTAAAGTGTAACTAAGGGCATTCAATAACTTTCATTTGCAACATAAAGAAAAATACTTAGGTCAGCTACCTTGGCTCTTAGTCTTTAGAGACACTTCAACCAAGGTTTTTTGTGGGTTATTTCCCCGGACTTCACATTTTTCTCCCCCATAGCAGGCAATTTACACTAGATGAGTTTGCATTGGGTGTGTGTGTGGGAAACCCTTTTCCTGTCTGTTTATCTCTATGTGGATTCCTAATTCAAGAAAATTATACAATACACAACATATGTTTTCCTCATGTGTTCTGTGTAGTGTTTGGTCTGTGCTAGAATCTATATAAACTTCTTTCTTTTCTTTTTTTTAGACAATGAAGGGACAGAAAGGATTTCTGTACTTTCTGTCCTGGTTTTGATGTATGCCTCTACATATCAGTTAGTACTTTCTGGACAAATATACTACAATATATTTTATATCTGCCATGAAGCATGGGATACCATTGTGGACCTAGATTAAAAAGATGTGGATTTACATCTCCATTCATCAGGAAGCTGACCAGGTGACTGTGGGTCACAGTTTGTATCTCTAATTAAGCCACCTTGTAGGCTTGTTATGGGGATAAACTAGAAGGGGTGCAAAATATCCTGAGCAATTTTGAGGAAAAGCAGGATTCAGACTCACTAGATAGTGAGACAGATACATATCAGTCTGTATTGGAATGCGATGTATCAGACATACAGTGCATAAGTTTATAAGGCAAACTCATGGACTTTATTTTAAAGTGTTTGGGACTGAGATGTCCAGAAAATGTGTTCTGAAGTTTACAGTCTCCTAAAAGGAGAAATGACACTGGCAGTCAATGAAAACTAGGTTGCTAATGCTTAATGCCTAAATAATTAATTTAGAAGTAATATCCATCTCATTCCAATTAAATGAACTTCAGAGTAAGTGAGTGGCAGGTGGCCTAATCCCATATCTGTTCATTCAGAAGCTCCACAGTCTTTGGGGAGTGTCTCCTAACTAAAGCTGCACAAGGGTTTCACCTGTGGGAACAAAACCAGCAAGCGGGCCACTTCTTGCTGTAGCCTCTCTAGTGAGTGATTCTAAACTTTTCACCTGCAATATTAGTCACTCTTTCTTGTAAGTGCAGCTGAACTCAGGAGGGCTTTTTGTAAAACTGCACAGGATTAGATTGTGAATGCACAAACCCTCTCCATCAAATATATTTTTCCCATCTATGTAACATTTTTGTGGGTTCCTAAGTCAGCCCTTGAATAGGCAACATGACAATTGGGAGGTGCGGGATCTCAAGGGCTGCTGCTGAATCTCTGCATGTTTGCATCCAAATGAGACAGGTTTGGGTCCCACAACCAAGCCATCTGAATGCCCCTGAAAAGGCGCGCACACACCAACTAGTAACCAATCCCTGTGACTTTGCATCATTATGTAGATAATGGCACTGATATACTAGTATCTTCATTTTTATTTGAAAGTTTGCTGTCTTCCTGGTAATCACTTATGGACATAATGGCTGGGACTTAATTAATCATACATCATATTTGTCATTAAAATAGTCTTAATTTGCTCTGCTTTCCTATGTTTGTCATAATTTACTACCCTCAATTTAACTTGCAAAGTAGTCAGGCCCTTTAGGAAGTTTGAAAAGATTCACTCTGCATTTTAAACAGCAGGAGACTAGACTCCTCAGACACATTTTGTTTATCCTACTAAGACTCCTTAAGGTGTTTTAAAAAACTTTTTAGTACATTATATATATATATATATATAAAAGCTTTAAAAAGTGTACACACACACACACACACACACACACACACACACACACACACACACACACACACACACACACACACAAATAAAATATTTGTACAATAGGCCAAGGAAGGTGGTTGCATGGCCTGGTCCATCTGTTTCAAGACACACACCCTTAGAAAATCAAAATTTCAGAGGGCTAGTAGCAATGTTCATCGGCTGCAACAAAAACAACAGCGTCTTGTGCCACCTTCAAGATTTTCTAATTTATTTGGGCATGAGATTTTCCGGACCAGTGTTCACTATTTATCACATAAAGTCTTATTGTCAGCTGGCAGATATTTATGTGTGTATGCAGGCAGAGCAAATGTGTAGACTGAAATCAAATGGTCATGAAATGCTAGTAGGATTCTGCTAAGAAGGAGAAACGTGAGGAACGTGGGAGAAGGACCGAGAAAGGGTTCCAAATTACCTTCTACTTATCCAAACATTAAGAGCATTTAAACATTTGCGTGTTCCCAAATGATAATCCAGAATCATAAAGATCATCTTGCTGTTGTTCACAGCCTATTTATTCCAAGCTATCATTGCCTCCCATTTCGTCCCCTAAAGCCGGGTTCCCCTCAAACAACACAGGAGAGGCCTTCAGAGACAATATTGCAGCAAAACTGAGAAGCTTTATTTCTTTTCTGAAATACCAACTGCTTGTGAACTCTGCTTGAACCTTAAAAGGAGGCAAAGGGCCATAAATCACATGGACAATGCTCTACTGTTTGGTGGCTCATCTTTTAGATCTCCCTTCCCCCCTGCACGGGGGGAGAGAGAGAGAGAGAGAGAGAGAGAGAATGAATCCCCCCCCCCCCGCTTTCCTTCTTCCCTTCCTTCATAAAACGAAAGAAATGCCGAGTATTTTTTTGAGCTTCGCCAGGATGGCCCCCTGCTTAAAAGCCGGGCTTCTGTGGGGAACGCTCAAGGCGCGGCTTATATACATTCCGTCTTTTGGCCCAAATTCTTTGCAGCCAGCGTGGGAGGCTGAATCGAAGGGAAGCCGCCGAGTACCCTAGTCTGCGCTTCGAGCTCCCTTCCCCAAGAGGAGCACGAGAGAAGTCAGCCTCGTCCGCAGCCTTGAGCGCAAGGCAGGGGGAAGCATCCGTCCCCATGGCCTTCAGACCCCTCTCCATCTGCTCCGAAGAGTAGTTAGATCAGGAGGCCCCTCTACGTTCCCTCCTCCTCTCTTTATGATCTCGCCGCCAGCTCTCCCCGCCTTCGCGTGCACACATGCAAACCCCCCACGTGTCTGCAGCGGCACAACCGAACTCCGCGCCGGTCCCGAGAAGTTCCCGGCTCTCGCCACCGCGTTCGATCGGATCGCCCGCCCGCCCGCCGCAGACTGTATTCATATGAAGCAAGTCCTCTGCTAATGCGTCCACGACACTTAATTCTGCGGGGGGATCAATATCTAATATGATACCGAATAAATAAAAGGCAGGACGAGAGGCCGGAGGAGTGGTTATTAAGCAGCCGGAGTTCTCTCCGCGCATATCAATGCACCTGTCAGAGGCGGAGGGGGGGGGGGAAGTACAATTTATGGCTCTTGGCGCTCGGGCAGTAAACGCTTCAGTAAGGAACGGAATGGAAGCCGGGGAAGGGGGGGGGGAGAAGCCGGAGAAACGGGCGGGGGCGGGGAGAGGGTGGCGAAGGGTCAGTGGCGGGTTGGCGGGGGGGAGAAGAGAGAGAGGCAGAAAAGGATCCGGGCACAGCAAAGTGTAAAACAGGCTGCGTGGGAGACGAGGCTGCAGGCGAAGGCCCCGGTCTGGATGGAAGGGGGGGGGGGAAGGGGGTCTCTTCACCGCCCGCACTCTGTATATAAAGGGCCTCGGGGCCTTCCTATCACTCTGGCCCAGACGTTAAAGGAAAGCCGGGATTTTCCTCCGCCGCCCCCCCTCCAAAGACGCAGAGGAGAAGCCCAACAGGCCTTTGGACACGCCAGGGACCCCTTTTCGACCGACCCTGGAAGGCCTCTCGGGGTCTGGGTTTGGAAGGAGGAACGTCAGTCCTTCAACCGAGGGATCTCTGCCCCGCCGCCGCCAGGAAGGAGCCCCGGGGAAAGGAGCGATCCTTCCGAGGGAGACCTTGGATGATGGATGTGCCCGGGCCGTAGCTGCCATCTTCTGTCACCGTCCCACTGTGTCATGGGGCTGTCACCGCCGCCGCGTTGGCAGCGGGATTGCGCCTTCGGTGGTATGAGCTTGTGTGTAGGAGCCCGCCTTGGTGTTCATAACAGGCCTGAGGAAGTGGGCTTGATCCACGAAAGCTCGCCTTCAACTACAGGGGCTAGTCCTTGAGGTGCCGCAGCGTTTTCGCCTTCTTAAGTTTTTTTTATTTTGCTTTTACTTTTGCCTGATATTCCAGCGCAAACTAACACGGCTGCCTCTGCTATAATATGCCAGCTGTCTTTTCTCCCCTGCCAGCCTTCTCTCCCCCCCCCCCCCGCTCAGTCATTTCCTTCCAATAGCTAAGCAGATAACGCCGTTACAGCTCTTACTAAATGCATTCAAAGGAGCCTGCCATGGTTTCACCCACTGCATTCCCAGAAATGAAATTTGTGATACTCCAAAGTGCTTAATTTATGCGGGATCGGGTTTGATTGGACACCTCGAGGTGGGCACCCGAAGGAGAGTAGCGTGGGGGCTTGGTGGGACCGACCGGGATCCTTGTGGAAGAGCTTCACAAAGAGAATTTTCCACCCTCGCCTTCCCCTTTAATAATGATCTATGGAAGTGTGGTAACGGGATATATTAGTTCTTCTTAGGAGAAATAGCAATACTACCGCCTTTGTGATAACATCCTTTTCTGTTTATTCCAAGTGTAAGGTTAAGGCTACTGAGTACTAACCATTTTTGAAAATCGATTGTCAGCTTTGCACTATGTGAGGTATACTGTATAAAGGGCTCCTAGGAGGAATCAATAGCTAGATTTCCTCGCCACCCCCCCACCCCCAATCCCTCTTCCACACAGAATGCATCATCTGTTGGTAACCCCTACATGGAGGAACAGTGGCCAAGGAGGATGCAGGCAAAACAATTATTTTAAAGAGGGTGGGGGAACTCACCACAGCTACGTTTTTTCTTGAATTTTATCTGTAACCCTGTTAGTAGGATCCTCAGCTTCCTTTGGATAAAATGACGAGCTGTACCTGGAACAAAGGAGAAAATTCAGTGAAAATATTTTCTTTCTTTCTTTCTTTCTTTCTTTCTTTCTTTCTTTCTTTCTTTCTTTCTTTCTTTCTTTCTTTCTTTCTTTCTTTCTTTCTTTCTTTCTTTCTTTCTTTCTTTCTTTCTTTCTTTCTCATTTCCGTCTCTGGACTTCATAAATAATATATTTTAGAAGCAACCTACATATGAGTAATAGTTTCTCTCACACACATAGGATGGGACTTATTCCCAAAGAAATGTGTTTTCGTTCCTGGCCTTATGTGACTGTATAATTTAAGAGTTTTTTTTTTCTTGCTGAAATTAAGTCATTTGAATTGTCACCAAATAATATACGAAGGGAACTTTAATAGTCTCTGAATATATACGAGCCAGCCCAGTTCTGTTGTTACCCACCTAACAAGCAAGGGTTTAGGCAATCAAGTAATTGCAAAAGATCATATGCTTTTAAATTAGGCGTTTAGAGGCTCTCACATCCTCGGCAACGTTTCCAAGCAGAATATTCAGAACTGTAACACATTTCCCTACTTTTGCTTGCTCATTTTGAGGTGGGACGGTATGTATAAATAAATAAATAAATAAATAAATAAATAAATAACCATAGTTGTGTGAACAGCAACTTTGTAGCTTGCCCCTTGAAAAGGAGATTTGGTTGAATCAAACTGTGTACCCCCAAACCGTCACACATATAAAAAGGAGGCAAATATTTACATCCAAGGCACATCATTCTCCTCCGAAGAATAGAAGGCTCTCAGGAAGAGCCTCTGTGCCATAATAATAACTGAGACTCATGCATAATGCACAGCTGGGGAATACCCTGGGTATGTCACACTAAGTAAAATCCGACCATGACTCCCCTTGCAGTATCTTAGCAGTCTGCCTTTGGGTTGTTGCAAGGAGATGCACTCAGATTGGATATCTCTCTCTCTCTCTCTCTCTCTCTCTCTCTCTCTCTCTCTCTGTGTGTGTGTGTGTGTGTGTGAGAGAGAGAGAGAGAGAGAGAGAGAGAATGTATTCGTAGGCAACACATTTTTGAAGCTACAGCTTACTCATCCTTCCAAAACATCAGCTCCCTCTCTTTATGTGGGACTACAGTTTGGCCTTTGCATCTGAATTTGCCAACTAAAAACTTCTGACAACATCCACAGAGCTACTAGTGCTCTGGGGGAGGGGTGGGTGGCATCTCCCCACAATGAAGCTAGGGCCATTATAAAGAGAATATCTAACAAGCATAAGCCTTTGAAATGACCTTTGGCTTGTACAGCCATAACTCACCACTTAATGAACAACCCAACGGAAGCACCCTCCAACAGCTGCCAGCAAAAAAACGAGCTCCCAACTTCCTTCTCTTATCCCTCTCCAAGTCCAGCTGTGAGGCAGGCAGCCCTTCTTACCCCTCCCCAGCCACCTTTAATTTAAGCTGGCCAAATGAGGTTTGGGTGAATGCCGCCTTGCCGGTCACACACACACCATGCTTCTTTCACTCCAGAAAGACCTGTTCCCAGCATCCACCTTATATAAGCTATTCACCTGGGCACGTGTTAGTTTTAAGCAGTTTTGTTGGTATTATTTTGGTCCCTTTTTGAAAAAAAAGGAGTTGATGCAAAAGAAGGAACCCTGCGTAGTGGACGAAGAAGGCTTAAGTTGAGGGAGAAGGAGGGAGTTGGCAAAATGCTGGTGGGTGGGTGCCACCTCATAGAAGCACCTGAGTAGAAGGACCATTATTTGTAAAAAGCCAGCCCATGTTACTCGCTGTTGATTAACTTGGTAAGTTTTCATTTCGTGTCTAATTAATTATCGACTTCTGAATATCTCTGCTGCACCCATGCCACAAGGGAAGGAAACGCTGATTTAGACTCCTTGTTATTGTTGTTGTTGTTGCCAGAAAGAAAGAAGGAAAGGAAGGAAGGAAGAAAAAGACAAAACAATAAAAGCAAGTGAACTCAAATATTTGCAAGCCGGTTTGGGCTACCATCTGTCTTTTGATCTGACAACCACCCAACTTTCGGTTGTGCTTTCAAATCGGCTGTCCCACTGCACCAGCTTTTTGCACATCTCCAGAAGATGGGAACGGTCAAACACCTCTGAGTACTCTCTGCCTAGAAAAACCCTAGAAAGGGCCGCCATAAGTCGGAATTGACCTGAAGGCACAAAATAGCAAACCAAGAGCGGCTGCCTGTAGCATCGTCCTCAGTGTTGTCCCGGTCTCGCTAGACTCTAGGGCCAATCTTCGAGGATCCTTCAGGCCCGGGCCGACAGGGCGAGAATGAGAGAGAAAGGAAGGAAGGAAGGAAGGATGGAAATTTTAGGTGAAGTTCCAAGCGAGAGCGATCCCTGCCGCGTAAGGAAATGAAATGCCGCTTGCCGTAATTGGATTCAGCTGACTAACTTGTCAGCCCCGCAGCTTGGAGGCAAAAGGGCTAAAGGAAAAGAGAGCCGCGCGGGGGAGGGGGGGGGAGAGTGCGGTAGCTTGCTGGAAGCTTCTTCCGATCCAGCCTTGCGCAAAACGTTGCCCAAAGCGCAATTCACCGCTGCCTGGTCAGAATACTGTGCGTTAACGCGCTGGAGTGTGTGTGCGTGGAATCGGGGAAATGCATGCAGGTACTGACCTCTGGATCTAGAGCCATACATAAATAAATAAATATTATACACAGCTATAAATTGCCTTCCTTCCAAGTCTCAGAAGCTTCCTGCTGAAACTTATGCGAAATTTACTAGGTGGATAAATGGTAGTCGAGCAGACCGCATGGCTCCCCCATAGTGCTTGGCGAATTTACCTGGCAGTAAGTTTGACTAAGCTCATCTGGATTTCTTTCCAAGCAAGACTTGACTGCACATGATTATTATTAAAGTATATTGCGGATTCCTGTTCCACTAAAATACCTCTACGTTTACTTCCAAGCAAATGAATGTAACAGCGTCACAGCTATAAGTTTTTACAACTCTCCGTTTAAATACTGTACGTTACTTAGGACTGCAACACGGGTATGCCTAATTCTGTGATGCGTGTGAATTAGAATCCCCATCTCTGTAATATTTATTGGCCACAATCCATCACAGAATTGGGCACACCCGTGTTGCAGTCTTAAGTAATCTAAGTGAGGAGTGGAATTTACTTTCAGGTAAATATGCAAAAATACTCCTCTTATGAAAACCAGTGAGAGAGCAGATCTGCCTGCCTCTCTTGGATTGTGGCTTATCTTTATTTATGACGAATCATATGGGCACACTTACCCTAGCTCATTTTGGGGCTTTTCTATAGATTTATACAAGCCCACCACAGTTATGACCAACCAGTATGCTTTGTTAGCGTATGTGTGTGTGTGTGTGTGTGTTTTGGGGTATGGGGGAAATAATTCAGATTAAAAAGAAGGTGCAGTACAAGAAAAAGACGCAAGACAAAATATTACTTTCTGGGATTCCCTCCAAACAGGAGGCAGGAATACTATTTCCACAGGGTATCTATTAAATGTGACTGCAGGTATATAGTGCATTGTTAGCTTAGTCCAGTTATCCATGCCAAAAGAAGAGCAGAACTATTCAAAAACACAAGAGCCCTAAAATTTAGCAGGACACCTAAAGAAATACATCTGTTTTCATATTTAAACACAAAGGTTTTGTATCTTCCTGGCCCCCCACCCTCGTTCTTTGAAATCCAGGTTTCTCCTCCTGCCTTCCTTAGGTTACCCTAGATAAAGGCAGCCTTGGGGGAAAGCTACAATTCGGAAAGGCCCATAATTTGCTACAACAAAAACAACCACAACCACAACCATCAACCTGTTACCATTTCAAGTGATCTACAAAGATACGGTGTCTATGCATTTATTTTATGTCCCCCGGATTGATTACCAGCACCTTCTCTTTTCTTTCCCTTTAGAGTCAGGAGTTGAGGGCACTGGGGTAGGATGCAGAATTCCATCTTTGTTTAAGCTCATGCAGTTGCTTACCTGTATCCCTGCTTATGCTAAAACTGTTCTTCCCGGTCAAAAACTGTGGATTTGCAGCTTTGAGGATATATCCTTCCTCCTTTGTTCTGTAGACAATACACTCCTAAAACTGATCTTGCGCGTTTGCCCAGGCATTTCCATAGACCAGTATTCCCGATAGAATAAAGACGAAGGCTGGAGCGCCAATAAAAGAGCGCAAATGGATTTTGAGTTTGCTGGGATTAGTAATGTATACTTATATATGCATACATTATATACACATGTATTCTAAAAATCCTTGACGATCAGCCCCACGGAAAAAGACGTCACTTGGCTAGCTTATGGTGTTGCTTTGTTTGCAAATAACCAGGCGATGAAGCCATGTATGCGATATAGTCATATAGATATAGACCTATATATATGAGCCACAGAGAAAGCCTTCTGTAATAAGGAAAACAGGCGCTGCCTTAAAATACAAGCATATTTGTTCACGTGATCCTGAGAGAGGAGATGGCTCTGATTAAGGCTGGGACTTCCACTCGGGTTATCCTCTGGATAAATCCTCCCCCAATATCAGCGCTCGAAAGTCTGGGGAGCGGAGGTGGGCTGACCCAGGGATCCAAAAGCACCCGCAAGCCTTCCTATGGGGGAAAAAAAAGCCAAGAGCATCGCCTGGGCACAGCCTGATTCATACAAAAATCTCCACTCACGAAGTCCAGTGCCAAGGGGCGGCCGAGCGCCCGGCTGGAGTATCCTTAACAAATCCTCACGTCTCCAGCTGACTCGGATCCCCTTAGTCAAATATTTCATAGGAGAGATGGTGGGGTGGGGGTGAGGGGTGAAGCTGGGAGCTCCTCCAGTCTCTTGGTGACAAATTAAACCGCCGCGGTAATTTGCGCTCAAGAAACACAGTGGGATTATAACAATAATAATCCTATGTGTCGAACAAATGGGTGTGTGTGTGTGTGTGTGTGTGTGTGTGTGTGTGTGTGTGTGTGTGTGTGTGTGTGTGTGTGGATGGGAGGGATTGGGGTGGGGGCTCCTCTTAGTGGCAGAGGAGGGGCTTCTCCCCCATTGCTTCTCAAAAATAGTTATGACTTTAAGGCAGAAGGCAAGAAAGAAGAGCGGTGGATCGCGTCCTAGTTGTCAAACTCTGCTGTCGGGACGACGGACTTCTGCACAGGCGGCGGAAAGTGTCTGGGGGGGGGGGGCGGCGGCGGCTGCGCTTCTTCCCGAGTCTTGCCGCGCGGAAGTGTTTGGCTCGTTGTTATTAAATAACGCAACTAGAAGGGGGTCGAATTAGGTAGAAGCAGTTCGGGCAACACGGCGGATTCTTCCTGTGGCCTAGTGATGGGAGAAGTCCTTCGTTTTGTCCTCCTTCTCTACCGCTATCCCCGCTTCCACGTCGGTATATAAGCCGTCTTTAGAGATAAAACACCGAGGGCCCGGTTGTTCGCGCAAAGCCTATTCCAAGCAAGTCAGGTGAGGCCGGGCGCTGCTCCCGAGGGGCTTTTGTCTGAGCCACCAGAGTCACTCAGAACTGTAGAAGTACCCCCGACCTAATCTCGAATCTCCCAAAATTGCATTACCATCCAAAGCATGGAGATCTGACAGTAATGTATTGCCTGAACGATACTCACCGTAAGTGTGCGGTTGCATTTATCTAAATTACTTCTCTTTCTCCTGAGTTGGCAAACCAGTCTTTAAGAAAGGCGGGCAGAAGAGATTGCAGCCTGGTTGTGGAAGTTTGGGGCGATGTGGGGGGCGGGAGAGAGAGAGAGAGAGAAGAGGGAGGGAGGGAGAGCCTCCGATGCGAGGCTGTGAAACATTTCGTGGGGTGTGTGCAATTTAAAGCCGGCGGGAGAGAGTCGATCTAATCAAAAGCAGAGTGTTTCTGTGTCCTGGTCTTGTGCATACTGACAAGGGACTTTTTAGCCGGTGAAACTTACTCCTAAGTAAAGGTGCTTAGTCGGATCGCATCCCATTGGACCCACTCTTTTCAAGGGCTAGATGTGAGAGCCGTGGGCTTATGGCTTGGCCGTTCCTTGCCTTAACAGTTTCTTTTAACCTGTCGGCCAAACCCTTTGCAGTCGGACAGGGAAGGCCGAGTCCAAATTAAATACCACATAGGTGAACCGGTGGTGAGGACGCGCGCACACACAAAACCCACACTCATTCACATATACGTATGCATGCAGGACTTTTCCTCATTCCTTAGAGGAGAAGACGGTCAAGAACACCGCCAAGCCAGGACAGATAAAGAAGGGTATAAAAGAAAAAGTGATTGTAAACATCTCTAGGGGCGAGCGAAATCGCACATGGCTAGGAAGGCCACCTATAATGGGTGTGTTTAAAATAAAATAAACACACCAAAAGCAAAGGAACCAGCCCCAAATTCAGCCTGGAAGCGTTGCGAGCCAAGGGTGAAGGCAGATGGGGATCTAAGGCTTCTCGGGCGAAGCATATGTTCATAGAGCAATAAAATGGAAAGATTTACAATCCTGGCCTTTCTTCCCCTCCACACCTCACCCCCCCTTCATCACACACGCACGCACACACACACACACGGATCAACCTCACACCCTTCGAGGAATTGCTTGGATGATTTATAACAAACCCGGCAATTGTCAAGCTGATAAAATATTCCCGCCGATATGCAAGAACCGAAGTTATTGTGGAAGGGCCTTTTCCCTTTAGGTGAGGAGTTTGTCCCCTCGTCTCTCTTTTGGGATCTCGTTTTGGGGTCTTAAGTTGCGGGGAGAGAATGCAAACTTGTGTGTGTCTCAGCGGGTGCACCCGCTGGCGCCTAAACGCACGAATTCTGGAACAGCAAATCTGTTCTTTTGTCCGTATTTCAGCCCATAAGCGTTTGTCATTTTTTTTTGTAATAATTAAGTTAATGTATCATTGTTTGGATGTATAATTCACAGCGCAGGAAAGTGTGCCTGTGTTCTGACACACAAGGGAAATAATAAAAACAACAACCTGTATTTATTTGTGTGGTTTTTTTTTTCTCCCCTTCGGAGAAAAGGTATCTAAGAGAGGCTTAATAAAGATTGCGCTACGTGGAAAAAAACACGTTACCTCCAGAGAACCGGAGATTTAGAAGGAAGGCTAATAAAGCTTGCAGCATGTACACTGGTCTGGGTATGCGTTTGGGTGCCTATGAGCATCCATCTGTCTTTCCATCTGCTTCTCTATCCACACACACAAATGCATAGGCAGGATATAATGCATTGCGTGTTCAAAATTCCTGTTCTTTTTAAGCAATGTCAAGCCAAGAAAAGAAAAGAAAAGAAAAGAAGACTCTTAGAATCCTACAATAGCAACTGAATACCGACTCCAGTGGGACTATCTCTCTCCCAGGTATCTTCTCCAAATCCTTTCAGATCCGAATATATTCTAAGCCGGCTTCACCAAAATCATCATGCCTTTGTGTGATGCTACTACGCGATCGCCTAGCAGGATCAGGAGGGGTGGCGGTGGTGAAGTACCCTTAGAATTCATTATCTGTTGGTTAAAGTCTGCCTTGGGTAAAATTTCAACTCCGTTTTATAGCCTTCTATTATGACGCAAAGAAAAATTTATGACCCTGGCATGAAAAGAAGTTCAGGGCCTTTTCTCACCGTTTAAGAATGGACCGCAGATGCCCTGACAGCTAGCATTGTTCCCAGTTAAGATATAAACAACCAGTAAATCTTCGCTGTTTCCCCACACAAGCAGTTTTTTTTTGTCAAACCTTCTCTTGCTCACTCTTCCACCAAGGGATACAGAAAAGACCCGTTATTTGCACGGCACCACATATCACATAATAAAGAGTAAACATTGGGGTGTTCCCCCCCCCCAATACCCGTACCCATATGCCCACAATAGCTTCTCACTGGAGAGTAGGGTTACAAATCAGGGAGAGAAGGGGCTCTATTTGTCAACCGTTTGACAGCTAAGTTCATTAAGGATTTCGAAATATAAAAGAAAAGAAAGAAAATGTGTACCTACCAAGCTCCGCTTTCTTTCTTTCTTTTATTATTGGTTATTTTTCCCCCTCTTCGGCTGTAGCCAAAGAGCTAGGTGTGCATAGAAAGAGCCTGCGCCCCTTGGTATATTATATTCTTGGGATCTCTTCAGTTTTCAAGTCTGATAGAGTCCTTTGGTTGGCAGATTAATGACGACTCCGTGTTTCTTAAGGGACGCGCTGAATTAATTATTTCGCCCATCACGTGGTCAGGACTTGGAGAAAAATCTATTCTTATCATCTTCCTTGCACTTTGAGAGGCTGTCTGCTGTGACTCTTCCATAGCAAGATGATTTGGGTCTACATGGTTATATTTAACCCTCTCCTTCACCACTAACACACACACACATACACACACAGCCTGAAAAGAAAGAAAATAAATGAAATCAAGGGAAAGGGTTGCCAAGCCTGGCCGTGGAAAGCTATGGGAGGTGCTTCCGTGAGAAGTTCCTCTTGGCGGTAGGGGAGAGTGAATGGAGATTTTGTTCTCGCTGCCGCCTTTTGCTTCCTTGTCCAAACCATCATGACCAGAAGCGGTGCAAGAGACAAAACATACCAGTGGGAGCAAGAAGAGCTGTTCGCCACTTCTTCTCCAGGGAGAACCTTCATCAGAACATGGTCTTTGCTGTCTTTACTGGTCTTTGCTGTGTTGCTGTTTTTGTTGAAAATGAACGACCATGTAGTGGTGGTGGTGCATTGCCAAATACACATACACACACAAATACACACACACACACACACACACACACACACACACACACACACACACACACACACACACACACACACACACACACACACACACACACACAATCCCAGCAACCCCTCTCCTGGATAAAAGGGAGGGCCTTGTTTTCATACATGGATCAGGTCCTCTTTGAGGCACATTTTTGGGGGGATGGGTTTCCATCCTTGGCTGTTCATCAAGAGAAGACGAGCCAACATGTGGAAAATAGAGGGATGAACATGTGTATATATGTAGGATAAAAATAGCGCAATCCACCTTTGTGTAAAAATTAATGTTTCATTGCTTTCAGGAGTGTTTATCTTGGCAGCAAGGAATGGGGGCTTTCTTCTTAAAAGCCTACAGGAAAGTTCTCAGTCCACTACAGTGTCTTCAAATGGATTCCTCCTGAAGATAAGGGCTGGAAATGGAAAGGCCTGCTGGCCTAGTCTTCCCTGAAGGGCTTGGGGCCAAGTAGCGCATAAGCTAAATCAGGATCTACTGGTAAATTTCTTGGGGATTGGAAGTAGTCTGCCAGAGGTCTTTGATTTCCATCTGATTAATGACAGCAGGGGCAAAATTATCTCCTCCACCACTATCCTTATCTTTGGATGAAATCAAGAAATTTGGGGGTGATAGAGAATGGGTTTTGTATGGAAGGTTTCTCTCTAAACGTATTTTGCAGCAGACTTCAACTGTTGGACCTATGTTCTGGTAAATAACAAAGTCTGCCCATGCCTGGTCTGGAAGACTTAAAATCTGGAAAATGCTTTCTCCTCCAGATTTGGTGGTACTAAGAGCAAACCCATTAAAATCAATGGGATGTTGCTGTTGTTTTTAAAAGGGGTCCATTTTATTTACCACTAGGTCTGGACCCAGGCTGCTGATGGTAGGGGGTGATGATGATAATGATGGTGGATTTGATGCTGGCGGTGGATTGAATATACTGATTGCTGTCTGCTGAGGCCCACTTGGGGTATACTGTAGCGCCTATTCTTTCAGCCCAGCCACAACCTGCGACACAGCCATATTAGAAGTACGCCATTTTGAATGGAGCCACTCAGGTCATAGCCCACCCCATTCAAACCAGCATGACTTCTTCCACTGAATTCAGGAGTGTGGGCTACATCTCAATAATTTGAGGAAATTTATTTTTATCAAAATGGTGATGAAATTCCATCCAAAGAATTGGTTCTATCAGTGCAATGATAGAAATGATAGAAACCGTTGGGCTAAACGCAATGTTAATATTAGCTGGAGATACTGGAAGCAACTGGGTTTGTTAAGCCACATTGATGTCAATGAGTCTACTGCAGTTGAGACTAGCACTGTATTTAGTGCTTTGGATACCACTCTGATGTCCAGACTCTATACATGCTTATTTCTATGTATGCGAGTAGTTCAGTCAGACATGCTCCCGAAGTACAACTGGATGCTGACCCTAACACACTTTCCATCTGGAAGTCAGTCCTACTGATCTCATGTGTTTTGGAGAGTAAACATGTTTATAATATCAATAAGAGAGTTTTCTGAAATTGAAATCATGTCCTCAGAAGTAGGAAAGAACAGCATCTCTATGGATTTTTCACTGGCCAGGAACTTTTAACATCAAATGTGTAAGCTCATGTATAGAGTGGCATTATCTGGGCAACAACAGAAGATGTGAGGACTGATGTGTAGTTTGGAGGTTAAATGTTGCCCTGAAAATGCATTAGAAGTTGCATTATTAGTGCAACTTTTAAAGTCAAATCCGAGACCTGTTGTTGAGTGTAATGGACCCACCTGGAGGGTACCACAGGGATCACATCTTTATTCAGCCATGAACTCTTCAGAAGGCCTTAGGAAGGTCATCAGTACTCTGTCCCAGCCTGCCCTCTGCAAAATGGGAAGAATAAAAACTCCCAACTATTGCAAGGGCTGCTGCGTTAAGTCTTGTATTGTATAGAGTCTTGGGTGATGTTACTAAGTCTTCTACAGTACACACATGCACATACACCCAACCGATGGAAGGGCTTGGTTAATAATTGCTTGATCTTCCTCACTTTCAACACACCAGCTCAGATCCAATAAGTTTTGTAACTGAACTCAGGTCTCTGCTTAATTCACAGGGTGGTTGTCACTACTGTTGCTGCTATTTTAACCTGGTCTGAGTACATGTACACAGACCAATATGCATGCATGCAAGTACACATACACAAACAAGGGTGCCACAAAACACACACGCGCACACACACACACACACACACAGAGTTCTAATCATGCAATATTGGAGAGGATCTGTTGTCCAAAGAAGAAGATCAAAGTTACCACCCATCCATACTTAGCTTGGCAGTATCAGTTGCAAGATTCCTTGAATGGTAGCCAAAAGATGGGAAGCAATTCACCCTGAAAGAAGTGGAAAGCTGCCAACTATCATGTCCAGGAAGAGGATTTAAGACAGATATAAATACATTGCATGAAAGGGTCACCAAAAGAGAGGAAAAGTAAGTAACATGAGATATAGAAAGTGGAGAACACTTCAGGGTATTTTAGCATGCTGTAAGTTTGTTTACTTTAACTTGCTTTTTCTCATCTTTACTTAATCTACTTTGGATGGTTTTTCTGAAGAAATGTTTTAAATAAATACATTTAAGTGAGTATCGCCTTACATCCTTTGCTTTTTAAGCAGACATTGACCCTGCTCATGTATACTCAGGAGTAAGTTCCATTGAAGTCAATGGGATTTCCATAGCAACCCCAACAATAGGATCAGAAGTGTCAGAAGGAAGTTCAGTACTGGCAGGCAGGTGTGGCCTTAATTCCAGACCCAGGTGTAATCTTATATATATTTATTCAGAAGTACAGCAACTGCAGCCGGGATGACTGAAATCAAATTCTGAATAACTGTGATTCAGCCTGCAAACAAAAATATAACTGTGAAATTACTTGGAAGATCTATGTAATCCAGTGGTTTCCAAATAAACACCCTTAGGAGTAGAATATAAAGCTGCACTCCTTTGGATATTTAGTTCAGAATGAGCCTAAATCAGTGCAATTTGCTTCTCAATATCCAGGCATGAATAATATTTATCAGTATATATAGTTGACATTAGGATGTGGGCAACATCAGCCCACAGTATGCTACTTCTTCCGTGTTGTTTTCTATAGCAGTACATGTAGACTTACACTCTGAGGTTAGTTTTTGTAGATATAAGAGAAACTATACATCCTACATGATCTCCCTGGATTTTGTTTTACTTCTTTCCGGTAAAAATAGAGTCTCTTTCTGTCTTTTATTATATGAAGCATCTGTGTACAGAGAGGACATGGATCAAGATAACTTGTATAAATAGTTCTTTAATTAGAGGCAGCAAAAAAAAAACTATAAGCAAAGTCTAGAAAACATTTTAGGAGAACAGACAACTGCTGTTTTACAAAGCGATTTAATCACTAAGATCTAGTAGCATACAACTCTGAATTTATAAGGGAGGATTGTGGCAGCCCGCCCCATCCCCACCCCACTTCTTCAGTTTGTAGTGGGACGATTTCAGCATAGTCCAATATCAAAACAGTCACCATCAAAGTAATTTCTCTCCTCAAACAACTGAGAAAAGAGTATAGGATGTGAATGTGATGGGGGTGGGTTTAAAGCATTTTTGGCCAAATGTTTACATCTCAGACCCATCAAACAGAAACCTTTTGATACTCTGCTGCATTCCATCATTCTCTTTCAAGGGCTGACCAGCATAAATGCAACCAAGATTTAAGACACCCCCCCTCCCACCCACCCCAAAAAGCTCAAAGGAGACTCCCCTCCCCAGCACAACTTTAAGAGTTTGGACCGAACATTTGTTCAGGGGACATTAGCATTACAAAAGGGCTTGGGGACAGTTCTTGCTTTTTCTTCACACGTTCTGAATTCCACGTGGTTGAAGATGCAGGACTCAGGGTGGGAGGGATGGGGGAGAGACAAACGAACGGTAGGATGAAGTCCAAACTGCCTCATTGGCAGACTTGTTCGAAACATGTTTATGCGGAAGTCTGTGACATTGGGATTAAAGGGTGATTATACCTTCGGAAGTACGTATGTTTAGCCTCTGGGCCTTTCTTTCACCCAGACCACTCTCAGGCTGCAATTTGCCCACATGGCATAAGTCCCATTGAAATCAAGGGGACATAACTTTCCGACACACACACATTAGATGGAGGCTTCCGATCTCCAGGTTTCAAGGCAGGGTTGAGTTACAGGGCAGTTCCATTGAAATTCACACCTTCCTAGTGTGTGGCTAGAGGGAAGGATGCACCGCCACAAAAGGGACTTCCCTCTTTCCCTCTCCTTTGCTAGCTCTCTCTCCCCCTTCTTTCCAGAACATTAGGGCAGCAGCCCTACCTACCCCTGCTTGGCAGGGAATGCTCCATTAAACTCCGGACTTAATTTCAGAACAAACACCAACAGGATCAGCCAACACTTACTAAAGCCCAGTAGGATGTGAATGCCGCCAAGGAGGCAGTAAAGGATTAAGTTGTAAGAAAGCCAGAGCTCTTGGCTACCCCTCTAAAAGACACACAAACAAACAACCTGACACAGGCCTTAAGTAAACAGTGGCGGCCTTCCCTTTTCTTTACCATCCAACTAATCCGAACATGGAGCCTCTGGAAAAGAAACGGAAGGAAATCTGGTGGCTGTAACCTCCAGGTTTAGGACTAGTGCTTTAGGAAAGAGAGGAGGAGGAGGAGGAGGAGGAGGAGGAGGAGGAGGAGGAGGAGGAGGAGAAGGAGACGAAGAAGAAGAAGAAGAAGAAGAAGAAGAAGAAGAAGAAGAAGAAGAAGAAGAAGAAGAAGAAGAAGAAGAAGAAGAAGAAGAAGAAGAAGAAGAAGAAGAAGAAGAAGAAGAAGAAGAAGAAGAAGAAGAAGAAGAACTTCAAGATTTCAGATGTGAGTAATTGAGGCCAGGGCCGCTGCTTTCTTGGCTGCCTTTCAGTGCTACGGGGAAAAAAAAGGGGCAGGGGGGACTCATTGAGGTCCAAGAGGTGAAGGGTTTAGAGGTCATTCCTCCCGGTTGAAACACGGCTAATCGGATAGAAAAGTTGTCCTCTGGTTGAACCTGCTTCTACCATTTAGCCGAAGTTCGGCTGAAAAACAACACAAAACAACAAAAACCACCCAGCTTTTCAGCCTCTCGACGTGAAGGCGTCAGAAAAGAAGACGTCTTCCCTATGTATGATCGCGGCGCTTTTTGTCAGAGAGACAATGACGCGGAGAAAGCAGGAATATCCATCTTTAATATCACGACGGGCAGATATTCAAGCGAAGCTCAGCCCGGGTCTAAGCCTGAGAAGCAGGGCTTGGGTTAGAGAGGAAGAACAAAGAAGAGGCTCCGGGACCTCACACAAAAGGCGGTGTCTTGGGCGATCCCGATCCGGACAATCCGTCAAAAGGAGCCCCGCGAATAGCTCAAGAGGTGACTGACCAAAAAGGGGACTGACGCCAGGGAAAATACCACGGCCAAACGGGAGAACTGTGGCGACGCCAACTCCTCCAAGGCCCAGTCAATTGAACGTGGATCTCTGGAAGTGTATTTTACCATCCTCCGGCTTCCCCATCGAAGCATCCATCCCTTTTCTCTCCCCCCACATTTTGTTTAAATCAAAGAAAATCTTCTCGAACCTCGATCCTTGATAGAATGGAGTCCTTTTAAGCCTTGAAGCTGCCACCCTCCCCAGCTCGCTAGGTATCTTTCCTAGAAGCCACGAATTTCCAGATTGCAAATTTTAAAACGCTCCTGCCCATGCACTTCAGAGGGATTCTGGTTGGGGACTAACGTCTAAGGACCTGATCCGACTTGTTTCCAAGGAAGTGGGCATCAAAATGGGCTGGAAATTTAAAGGGGAGGTGGAATTAGCACATTATCTCATCTCCTTAAGCTTTCCTGGTGTATGTGTAGAGGTCAAGGGGACCTCTTGGCTTGCTCCTATCCCGAGGGATAAACTGGTAGGACGTAAAGGTTTTGCTTTTCTTTACTGCCTTAGTCAAATATACTTCAAGCGAAACCAAGATGCTCTTATAAACACTGACCTAAAACCTTACACGCCGGTGCAAATGGCAGGGATTTATGCCAAAGTATATCGGGACCTATTCTCCTCTCTCCTAAGGTGTTTCCGTTTCTCTACAATTATCTTAAAATATACCCAAGTTTTCCCATTTCGCTTTTCATCAAAAGAAACACAGACCTCGCAATACTAAACATACCGTGCGTCCTCCTGTTTCGTCACAGGGCTTTTCTTCATAACCAGCACAATAGTTTAATTAAAATATGATAAAAGCTAAACACCACATCACCTAGTCTGAATAAAAAAATTAATTTTCTTCCATGTCCCAAATCGTGTGAAATAGTAGCTCCGTATTTTCGTAGGAGCGACTCTTTTCTTTCTCTTTCCTACAATTTGTTTTCGGGTCTGCTCACTCTTTTGAACGGACTAAAAAGACAACACATGAACAGGAACGGTTTTGAGGCCATTCGATCAGAAAAGAAGACTATTGTTTGTTCCTCGTCGCTAAATACTATAAAACATTTCCCTATGCAATATATAGAGGAACCCTAAAACCAGAGGGGGGGGTCTATGGGTGTGTGAAGAAGTGGATACATTCTACACTTTCATGAGCAAGATCTCCGTAACGGGGGTTGGGGGGGGTGGGAGGGAGGAGAGATACTCACTTTCATCCTGTTCTGCATTTTTGGTTTGCTTATTCTCCAACCTTCCCTCTTTTCCTTTTCCTAAACTACAAATAAATAAATACACTAAAAAAATAACAAAATAAAACAACCCGTTTCACTTCAATTTTTTTTAAAAAAAAAACATTACAGAAAAGTTAGAGGGGATGGGTGAGTATGCTATTTTATTTTAAGGATAATGCAACAGGGGAGCATTATCCTTAAAATAATGCTCCCCTGTTGCATTATCTTTAAAATAAAATGCTCCGTAGAGCAAAGAGTTCACATGCCTTCAGCCAAGACTTCGGTTTTGGACTTACCCAAATGCACAACTTGGAAAGGCATAGAATAGGGAAAAGGGGGGTGGGGTGGGGTGGGGAGAGAAACCACGACTAACTCAGAAACAAACCCACAAACCTTCCCCTGCAGGTCTCAGATGCAACATCAAACGGTTTCGTTGGCAGGGGTGCATGGTTATGTTTCGACAGAGGAGTTTTATTTAAAAAATATTATATTTATATAGACATAGAGATATTTGTATCACTTTCTCTCCTGGATGCAGTTTGCTTGCTAGCTTGTGTTTGCCTGTTTGTTCGTTTGAGTGGCTCTGCTGAGATGCATTATTCCTGTGAAGCCCCTATGGCTGGGTTTGTCTCTGGTACCTTAAAGCAAGAGGAGACTTCGGCAGTGGTTCCCTGCTAGGCGCAGGTTTTTGCTTAGTCAGAGAGTAAATCTATTTCTTTAGTTTCTCTTGGCCTTTCTCTCTCTCTCTCTCAATCTCTCTCTCAACTTGTCTACGTCTGTCCAGGGCAGTTTTAGTTCCAAACCAAGCCTCTGAAACGGACCCGTTTGCCAAGTTCCTTACAAAGTTGTCAACTCAGTCTGATGCTCCTTGGAAACCGTCTGTAAGTGTTGGCTGGAGGCCGACGAGGCAGAACCGGATCCCCTGCCCTTCGTGTTAGGAAGTTTATGGTCTTTTTTCCACTTCATGCGTCTGTTCTGGAACCAGATCTTGATCTGGCGTTCGGAGAGACACAACGTGTGAGCGATTTCGATCCGGCGGCGCCTGGTCAAATACCGGTTGAAGTGGAATTCTTTTTCCAGTTCCAGGACTTGCTGCCTGGTGTAAGCTGTCCTCGACCGTTTCAGTTCTCCTCCGGTGTAATTAGGATTCACTGAGAAGGAGAAAAATAGTCAGCAGGACTAAACCACTCTCTCCCAACCCCACCCACCCTCCCCTAAAGTAAATCTTGGCTTCCTCGCCAGAAGTTGCCAAACCAAAATGAGACCCAACTCACTACTGTGTGGCCATTCCATACATACACCCTTGCATGAGGGCGGGGGGGGCGGCGGCGAGAGCTAATCACAGATGGGCACTATTTCATGTGTGTGTTTCTTCCTTCTCTTCCCTCCTCTATTATTTTCCTCTTTTACTCACTGACATAATGAACCTTAAAAATCCCTCAACATCTTTTTTTTTTTTTGCAAGGGGCTCTCCTCCTTCTCCAAGGCACATGGCCAAGAGGCCTGTTTCCTCCACCATAAAAATGTATGGCGAAAGCAGTAGGCTGCCTTGATTTCCCAACCCCAGGACTCTCCTCATGGAGCCTGCAAAGGACTTTTTTTGGGGTGTTGGTGGTGTTGGTTAGGCTGCAGAGTAGGTGGGCTGCAGGAAGCGGCGGTGGGGCTGGTCCAGATTGGGAAGCAGGGGTCGCAAGAAGGTGAGACTCACCCGAGTTAACGTGGACTTTCTTCATCCAGGGATAAACCACCGCGGGTTGCTTGATTGCTGCGGCTACTGAAGAGGCTGCTGGTGCTGCTGCTGCTGATGACCCGTTGGGGCTTTTAAGGTTCGGCTGCTGGGTGCAGGTCCTGGTGGCTGGCAGGGCAGACGGTGGACAGTGCTCAGCATGCCCGGGGAAATGACTCGGGGGCCCGGACTGCTCCTGCCCGTGACCCCGCGGCGGCACGGCGGCAGAGCCTTGGGCATTGCTACAGCTGTACGGCTGCTCGCCGTAGTTTGACCGTGGATAGAGTCCCTGAGACTGGAAGTCCGAGCTTGGCGAGGCCCCGTAATACTCGGAGCCCTGCTCAGCTGCGAGGTAGCTGTTCTGCAAATATTCTTCACAAGGAGGAAATTTGGGATCCACATACTTGGAGTTCACCATATACGAACTCATGGCCATTAATTTCGGAAGGTGGAAAATACTAATTTTTCTCGTGTTGTCTTTTTCCCCCCTTCCACAGAGCCCTCCTACTTGCTGTCAACTGAATAAAGTTAGCCGCCCACGTGACCGGCTCAGCCAATCGGGAAGCAGGGAGGGTGATCACCGGATTTGTGTGTGCACCTCATAATTTCAACAAATTCCACTAAATAATAGGTCGGGCAATCAAGTGGACCCACGGGCTATCATGCCCTCGTGTGTTTGTTTCCCCCACCCGCCATTTGCAAAAGAGATAGAGATGCCCTAAAACTCGGCTCATCCAGGGATGCCCAGCTCCATGACACCCCCACTGCAACCCCCATCTCCCCTCCTCCCCCAGGTAAATGAGAGCCTTTTGTCTCCGCGGACTTTCCTAACCTTTGATGCCCTTTGCTTTAAATGCTGGCGATCGTATCCAAACATTAGCGAGCCACGTTTCCGCCAAGGAGCCCCGAAGAGGCGACAGGCAGAAGAGCAAAGCCAGCGTTCCACAAGGATCAGGGAAGGGAGAGGAAACCCGAAGACATCAACCGAGAGGGCAAAACCATGTACAATGGATCTGGCTTGCCTTTGTTTGGCCGGGGTCAACCAAAAGTTACCAGAATCTCGCGAGCCAAGAGGAGAGTAGGCAATGAGTAACTAATCTTAATTTACTTTGCCGTTGTTTAAAAAAAAGGGGGGGTCGTGTTTAAAAACCGAAACAAGAAGAAGAATACAGATAAAGGGGGAAACTGTCCTGAGAGTGGTGAAGTTCAACTTTTCCTTTTTTAAAAAGCATCTTATATATATAGATATCTTATATATATCTATATAGAGAGATATATATAAGATGCTTATATATATATATATGGAATTACAAAGTTAGGTGTGTGTGTATGTGTATATATATATACACATACCTACACCTAACTTTGTAATTCCAGTTTTCAGTTGTTTATTGCCTTCTTTTGGAAGACAGAGAAAATTAGGGTGGTTTTTTCCCCCAGTGGCATTCAGTGGTAGCATAAAAATCTGGAGAAAAATCTGGAGATAGGAATGGGGTGGGAGGGTGTTTCCGCTAATATCAGCTGTTCTGACCACTGTATCATCATCATCATCATCATCATCATCATCATCATCATCATCATCATCCTAAAACAGCAAATGAACTGGCCAACTAACATTTCTTTTTTTCAGATTAGTGATGTTAATTATATTTGGATGAAGAGGTTTATGATGGAATGCGTTACTAAACAAGAAGCATGGAATTAAGGAAAAATGGTCCGAATGTACCAGCAGGAGACCATATAGCCTTCAGCATCCCAGGTGTCTTTTGATATCTTCTACCTTTAAAACTCTAACCATTTCCAGAAAGGTGAAGTTTTTGCATCGACCATATATTCCCCTAGAATCGAATCTGTGACTATATAAATACCACACAAATTCGGTTCTACAGGGTATATATAGACAACGTAATAACCTTCTGTTTTCCTCTACACGGGGTAACAAAGGCGGCATCACTGAAAGGTTCAGGTCCCTCTTGTTCTCTTCTGAGGAATCCTGCACTACTCTCTGTGGGATAAAGGGCTGAGATTATGGATTGGAAGAATGGAAGGATTTCATAAGAAAATAAAGAAAAATGGTTATGGCTGTGACATTTCTCTTTATCATATCTAGTGTCACAATTTCTAAAAATCGGTTTGTGATGGGTTATGTGACAAACCGCTGTGGATACTTCAGCTTTTAAACGTGCACCGGAGGAAATGAAATGAAAAGGGTTTACTTGCAAGATCATGGCCACTGATTGTTTTAATGATGATGATGATGACAACGACGACGACGACGATCACAACAACAATGCAAAGCATCTTTCAATGCCAATATAAAGCTGTCGGTGCTAAAAGGAGGAGAAAGTGAAATATTCGTTTTAAAAATGAAATAAGATGATTTGTTTCTTTTATGACACTGCTTCCACCATTTCTCCTGAAAGCCAAGAAATAGTAACTTTCCTTGGATACACACACACACACACACACACACACACACACACACACACGCATGCACAAAGAGTCCTCCAGTTTTCATGTAGTAGCATTTATGGTGAAGGGCAGGGCGGGAGGTCATTCTAAATCATTTACAAACATATCCCTGTGTTTCATTATTTCTACGTTGTCGACAGCAACACACTGGAGTTCCAAAGTTCATGCATTGTGCCTGACCTGGTTCCTGTGGGCTGTCTTGCGCTCCCCTCCTTTGGCTATTCTAACTAACAAACCTTGGGAAAAATTGGAGAGTTTTATAAATGCGAAGGACATGAAGCATCGGGAAGCAAATGGCTTCTCAGACGAGAACCACTCTTGCTTTCTTTTTTCTTTTTTCTTTTTAGGATAAGAGGCAGCTTTGGTTTCAAAAAAGTGGTCTCCTTGAGTCAGAAGGCAGAGAGCAAGTGGATCTCCTAACGAATTTCTGAACTCATCTGGCATCTATTTTCTGGACTGTCTGAAGAGGTTTTATTCTCTCTAATTAGAAGGATGAGGGGTCTCCCCGGCTTGTTCTTTTTTGATTAATAAGCATTTAACAAACAAAACAAAACAAAAATTCAGAATGTGCCAGAGCAGTGAGCAATACAGAACGTGCATGTTTGGTAAAAGACATCACTTTCCAAGGAGGATGTAAAACCATGTCAGGCATGTGGGCAGGAATACTCCAAGCAAGCATGTTTTGGGAGGAGAAATCGTCACAACATTTTGTGCTATAGCACAGATTTTCATATTTGTTAGACAGTGTGACCTGTGTTTCACCTTATTGCACGACTAGTTCAGACAGGTCAAAGCCAAAGGAGTTATTGATGAACAAAAGCGTTAAATATTCACCTCCTGCTCAAATGCCCATAAAAATTCTTTTGATCCATCAAGCCTTTTTGTATCCTGGTTCATAATTAGTATGCTAAAGCTAAGTTTAAGGGAGATGTTTTCCCCTTGAAGAAGAGAAATGGCAAGGAGAAAACAGAACAGAAAGTAAGTGGTCTTCTGCTAAAGTTTTAAGAGCTTACCAAAGAAAACTACTGGAAAAGAAGAAGAAAAAAAAGACTACCGAAGTTCAGCTAGAAAAGAAAATTTGAAGAAGACTGTCCCTCATCTCCACGGTCTAAAGCCATCAAAACACCATTCACAAACAATACTGCGATTTTAAACAGGAAGAAACAGACACCAGTCAGGAATTCAAAGGTAACAGAGTAAGTTTCTCAAAAAGCAAAATGTGGATGGGGGAGGGAGAGGGAGAAGGAAACTTTACTGAAAAGAATCGCTTTTAGAAGAGATAATCCATTTATCTTTTTAAACACAGGAGTGTAATACACTGCATTAAAAAATCGGCTAGAAGACCCAAACTCATTGTATCATAGATACCTGCAAACATTTAAATATTGATGATTTGCTTTCTTTCCTTCTCTTCTTTTTCTTTCACTTTCATTGGAATGAACCCCTCTTTCCCTCCTCTCCCTACCTTCCAACATTTCTTTCTCAAAAATAAGGCATTGACGATTAGTATTATGGACAGTAAAGTGCTCATTTTCTGCTGTAATTCGTAGAAATGTTAAACTCAGGAATATTTCAATGAATCAGAATAGCACAGAGGCATTACAATTCTTATAACAGCATCATCAAGTCACCCTAAGCATATTTATCGAGAATGCATGCTTTAATTGAAAAAGAGAAGCTTTGTTGTCAAATTGTTTAGGCTGCAAAAATAATATATGTGAACATATCAAGAACATGGTATGGCACCAGGAAATATGTTGATTCTCAAAAGGTTATAGTGTCAGGTTACAAATGCAATTGAATGTTGAAAAGCCCACCATTGAACATACAGTATATGATAAATACATCAGTTGCCCAGGGAAATATTGTGAGAGCTTTCTCCTGTTAAAATCACAATCCTCCTCACTAGCTGGAAGGTACTGATGAGAGGCAGAGTATGATATAATGCACCTGTGCAGCTTTTAATTATCCCCCTAGAAACTGTACAATCAGTGTTTGCTGTTATCTGGAATCATCGTTGCAGAGAAAATTGGTGGAAAGCAAAAATGAACCCCCAAGAGCCATCTAGGAGTAAGAACCTCGGAGAAACACTAAGGATGAATTGTCTCTGTTTAAAAATCCAAAGTTTTCAAGGTAACATCTGGAAACACACACACACACACCCAATTTTTGCAAAAAGAAGTTTACTTACTGCAGGTGCCCTTCCATTGTCTCCAACCTGTTGCAATCAAAAAGAGAAAGAGACAAAATGAAGAAATGCACATGATAGTATATTTTTCACAGCCTGCTAATAGTTCACAATTGCAACACTCTCTTCCTGTGTCAGTGAACAATTTTGAGAAGAAAGACATGACATTTAAAAAGAAATATTGGCACACTTTTTCGTATTGATAAATCTGCCTTTTTGGTTATGGCTATTAATATTGATGTTTTATTATTACTATTATTTATGAATGGAACAAGCCCAATTAAATATTTTAGCCCATCACGTATGTGATTTTATAGGATCTTTTTGACTACCCATTTGAACTTTACATTGATAAACACAGAACTTTGCAATAGATACATCCTTCGTCCAGGAAGCTCAGAGCTTCCTTCCCTGGCTTCATGCTAGCCTATAACAAACCTGACCCTCCTGCAGAATTTCTGGGGCATTGTAACCACCTCCTTATTCAGGTAACCGAATGACTTCAATGCCTAGGCCCTTAAAGGTCCTTATAGTTTTCTTAACCTGCTGCACATTCCCTTATTTACAGTATTATGATGATTACAGTGCTTACTTAAACAGACACAGCTTTTCTGCCCTCTTTTTTTAATTGTCCTTTTCGCAATCAAATTCATACTACATCAACATCCCCGTGGGGGTAGACACCACAAGGGTGTTTGCCAAGATGGATGATCAAAGCCGAAACAAAACAAAAATCTTAACACCATTCATCGTTTTGCTGGTATACCCCTCGAGAAGGGCTGCAGAATCCCAAACAGGAGTTTAAGGGAGCTGCCTGTGCTGTACCTTCTTGTCTCACCGATTCGTCTTTCCCCTCCCCTTCAGCTTTATTTCAGAATAACAGGGCCAAGGACGCTGAAATTATTGCAAAGAACGCATTCGCTAAAGCGCTGCAGAGTCAACCCGGGAGTCTGTTTCTTAAATACAATAATAACACCAACGACAAGCAGTTCTAAGGGCGCTGGATCCAGTGCTATTCCTGTAGCATTTTCGAGCTTCCTTTAATCTAGTAGTCTAAACATTTCTACACTGTACAGAGTTTTTCTTTCTTTGTTTGTTTGTTTCAGGAACGCTGGACTCAGTCTACCGGGAGTAAGAAGAGACTTACTGTAAGCGAATTTTCCCCCCCAACGGGAAGAGGAAAGCAACCCGCGAGAAGCGAAAGAAAGGTCCGGCTGAAGCGCTCCGATCCAGCGAGCAGGGCTCTTCCCGCCTCGCACTTGCTCTGTCACTGCTTCCAGGATCTAAAGCATCTGCACTTGTATGCTCTTAAACTAATTTATGGTGGGAATTATATTTTGGCTTGTCAACTCTCAAGCCATAAAACAAAGTTTATTGGAATCACGTGCTTCCAAAGAGCCACTCAGGACTTATCTCAGCGGAACAATAAATAACCTCCAGCTTTAAACTTTTATTCACTTAAATAAAGAGGGCTTGGAAGGGAGGGGAGGGGGGAAAAACAGAGGAAAGCGGTGTGTGTGTGTGTGTTCGTGTTCCGAACGACAGAGCTCTGTGAGATGCAAGTCGTTCGAAATGGCAGAGCTCAGATACGCGAGGCCACGCGCGGGCGCGGGCGCGGGTGTAACGTTTAGGCTAAGTTTTTTTAAAAAAAAAAACCTCAGTCGTGGGAAGAAAGCAGCCAAACTGGCAGCTTACTAGACTTCCACTTGATAGTTTTTTGAGGAAAAGGACGTGTGAATTTCACTGTGAGTATCGATGCACAGTTTATTTGGATGAATGCTGCACGGTGGGCCAAAGGGTGGATAGTGGAGGGCAGGAGGGAAGGTAAGATCATTTAAGCCACATGGAAAACCCCTTCTGTATGTAGGATCCTCCCAACTCGCTGTCTACAGTTTTTCTCCAGTGTCATGAATCCGGGCAATTCGGTTGCCCTCAGAAGACTGCGGTGCAAAACGTCTCTTTTGTTGAAGTCTATAAGCTGGGAGGGTGTGTTTGCATGCATGCACAGACCTACAGACACGGGAGCGCATGCATGTGTGCCTAACGTGGTGCCTATGCGTATGCATCTATGTCCATGTTTTCATGTATCTCTGATGTACAGTAAATGGGTCGTGGTTCTCTGTCCGGGGAAGATCATCTCGGTTCCTTTTTGCTATGCCACTCTTGTAAACAGTGTCGGGGACGGGACAGGGGAAACTATCTACCAATGTTGGCAGATAAAGCCATCTATCTCCAACCTCCAGGAGCAGCGGCAGTATACCTGTGAATCACAGAGGGTGAGCAGCAAGGAAGGAAAGAGGAGGGCCATGGAAGGGGAGGTTCGAGGTGGTGTCTTGGCTGGCAAAATGACGAGCAGAGGGGTTCTCATTGTGAAGGTCTTATTCTGAGGTTCTTATTGTGTCGCGCCTTCTGTCTCTCTCCTCGAACTGGTCAAACTGTTTCAAAGCGCCCCCGGGAGGGGGAGGCTGGAGTTAACAAGACCTGTAAAAGGCTGAGCCTCTTCATGTCCTTTCTTCTCTCCGCCCCCGCCCCCGCCCCCGCCCCCCGCCTGAGAACTTTGATAATTGAAGCTTTGAGAAGAGTTATAAAACAAGAAAAGGAGCCCCGTGTAAAGGAAAGGTAAAAGGAAGAAGAGCAAGGGAGGGAGGGAGGGAGGGAGGGAGGAGTGAACAAACAAACGTCGAATGCAGTCAGGCTTCACTCTGAAACACAGGAAATGAAGTATTTCCTATTGGAGAATCGAAGCCGCTTTTAGGTGAAAAGCTTTCAGAACTTTTCTATAAATGATGTTTTGAAATCTCACCGGTAATTGTTTTTCCAGTTATGTGGGTTAAGTAGGGGGAAACTGATTAAAGTGACCTCAGTAATACTGAGAAACAATAGGGGAAAGAAAGTTCTGTAATTGAAAGAGAGGAGGCAGAAATCTTTGAATGGCTGAGACCCCATCCGCTTCCCCACTCCCACCACATCCGCGGATCCCACGATCCCTGTGTAATTCTTTATGGAAATCACACCTCGTATGGCGTCTAGATAGGTCGCATCGCATAGGGTTTAAGTTGTATAAGGAAGCAGGATTTTTGCCAGATAGTTCAGGAGTCACGACTGACTGTACCTCGGAAACAAGCGCATTAACAGCCAGGGCTGACTCGCACCTGATGGAAACGCTTCTGAGGTCCAGACCTGGACTCTTGGAATCAGTTCAAAGTGCTTGGAGGTCTGCCTGATATCAAGCTAAACCCGCTTCCCAACCCCCATTGGCACATTAGTTAGAAGTAAACTCCATAAATAGCAGCTGTACTGAGTAGCTCGTGTCCCACTGATTTCAAGGAGTCTGCCCTCAGCTTGCTTATTTGGATAGAGCTTCATGTGTGCAGAATCCAGTTGAAAATTAGTTTAGCCCACACACCTGAGTTTACAAGGGCTTAAATACAACCATAATAGTTTTAAATTAAGAGAAAATAGGTTACAGTTCCTCCACATTTCCTCCAAACAGCTACTCATTCTGTTCAGTAAGACATATTTAAGAACAAGGCAAATGCTTAGGAGTCTGGCTACTTTGGGTATCCACATTTATTCAAGATGTTGATCAAGTCATGTTATTTTAGGGTAGCAGATAGGTCTTGTCTAAGGAAAAAAGACCATTCTAATTTTCAAGGCAGGAATATTTTCAAAGAACACCACACCTATGGTTAAAAGAGACTTTTCCAAACAAAAGTGAAATCAAAAGCAGAAACAGAGCTAAATCTTCATGGAGTTTGAATTCAGTTTGGAAAACAGCAACTGTAGTTCAGACAAGACTGTATGATCCACTTTATGCATATCAATTGGGACAGATGAGTGAAACTAATCTGAAGGGATAATCTGTTTAGTTAAACTAGCATTTTCAGCCAATACATGGAGTTGTACTATGTTGTTCCCTCGCCCTCTCCTGCAGGCACCCATGTTTCCAAAATCTCTCCCAACGAAAAGTATTCACATTAGATAGGAAGGTTCAAAGGTGCCTATGGTAAGGATCCAATCTCCTACACCCTATGCATGCAACCAGGAGATAAACTCCAGTGAGACTTACTCCCAAGTAAGTGTGCAGAAGATTACAGTACTCTTGTTTCAACTGGAATGAATGGTACTTACTTCAAAGCAGCTGAAATGAAAAACACACAGACATTGGATTTTTGCCTGTGGGCAATGGTTTCATAGCAGTGGTTTCCATTCCCTCTACCCGGACTTTTTGACAGCAGATTATTTATTTTGACTGTTAAGTGTATGCAAAAAAGTCTAAAAAGCCCAGGCTCAGTGGAGTGGAATTTACAGAACTGAAAATAGAGAAAACCCATTGAAATCATAAATCTCTGAAATCCTGTTGGTTCCAATGATTCTGTCTGATTAGTCTGGATCCGGTCCACAGGATTCACACCAGCTGGATCCTATTGACTCTGTACCAGTATTCAGTTCCCTTGGCTTCTGAACTTGCAATTGAACTTAAGCAGGGAAACTGTACATAGGATTGCAGCTTGGGATGCAACTTTACCGTGTTTTAAACGTGTCTTGCTTCCATGACACACATGTATAAATTGGTTGCCTACAAGTCCTTCCACTTACCTGGATGTTGAACCCAATGGCTGTCTTGGGCATAGCGGTGTGTGTGTGTCTAATTCTGTGAATAGTATAATTAATTGCTTTCCAACAAGCAATTAATTGGAAAACTGAAATCTCCATTATTGGAGTATATTCTAAGTTGTCATTGAGATATTCTGGGGCTATAATCCCCCCCTCATCCTCCCCCCGAAAAATTGAACGGGTAAGGAAGTTCAAAGCATTTGTGAGGTACCATGTTGGAAAAGGTTATTCTAAGTGGCAAATCCTTCCAGATGTTGGTTTGGAAATATGTATACTGTGCACCAACCTTGACATGGAGGCTTCAGTGCCACAAGCAAGTCATGAAGGAGATCTCTCCTTTTTTGGCAGCTGTCCAAGTCCATGACACCAAATTTCTGAGCAACTAGTAAGGAAGTGGTGGTCTTACAACTGTTTGTGGACTGCAGTTTTCCCCAGCCCTAGGCAGCTTAGCCCACAAGTGAACAGTGATGGGACCTGCAGCTCAACAACACCTGGAGGGTTGCATCTCCCCAATCCTTGTTCTAAATGCACTTGTTGGCAGCTGAAGCAAGAAAGGTTAGAAAGTGGCTTCCTTCCTCCACTACTGCAGAAGCTGTACCATTTCACTGCCCTAATCCCTTGGGGGCTTCTGAGAGTGAACTCCTCCATGTTCTCAAACCTTTGGGCTTATTTCTAAATGGTGTGTCTAGAGCCATTCTCCCTGGAATTTAGAGATTTCCCCCCCCCCCCAAACTGTTTGGTTTTTAGCAAGGAGTCTGGAGTGTTGTGAACCCCTATCTGTGATTAGTACGGGTACAGTCCAGGGGGAAAAATGCCACTTTAGCAAGCCAAAGCAAAAGGGTAAGGCTTAGTGCTTTATAACCTCAACCCAGTATATGATTCATTAGCTCACCTGGGCTGGGAGCTCTTCAGAAAGCCAACCCCTGGTCTGACCATCCTAACTCTTCCTAGGAGGCACAGCAGAATGTCTTGGTTTAGGGTTGCCCTTAATATATTTGGTTGCTCCCAGGTGAGTGGTGCTTGTTCCCCTCCCCTAGCCAAGAGGCCAAATATCCAAGGCCAAGCAAGTTATTTGAGCATCCCGAGGCACAAACTCCCAAGGGGCATCCTCCTCTCACTGACAATAAATAGACCACTATGCTAAATTAAATTACTAACAATGTATTGACAAACACTTTTCTCTGGTCTCAGATATTTGCTAAGGAATTGTCATTTAGGGATAAAGAAAATGCATTCTGTGTATGTTCAGAAACACTGCAGTCTTCACACTTTCTTGACACGAACGAATTCAGTGTACAGGCTTGGATACTTTTGCCACCAATAAACTCTTGTTCAGGAATGCTGTATGGATACAGAACAGGTGCTACTTTCATCTCTGTTTTCTCAAAGCAGCCAGTCATCCAGCTAGTAAAAACTTCTTTTTCTATCTGCCCTTAAAAAAAAAAAAGAATCATATAATTTCCACTGTAGGGCAATGGTGAGATCAAAAGTAACACCATAAGGTTCAGTAATGGTGATTTTTTTTTCTTGAGAAAAAAATGGTGCATGGAGGACCACAGAGATCCAGGTTCAAACCATATCCCATTGATTAGATAAAGCCAATCCCCCACGTGAGGTTGATGAGACAGTAAAACAGAGAGGGGAAGAAGAAATGTAGACTAAGTGCCTTAAAAGAAACGTGGGATTTAAATGTAGTAACTTAAGAAGGCCAGAGGGAACCAAGTTCAAAAGCTTTCTTTGCCAGACAAAAAGAAAAGCCTCAGGAAACATTTGTTTCTCTCTATCCCAGTCAGATTGTGAGAAAAATGCCTGTAGGGATAAGTCACTTGGTTATGCCTCCAGTCGGCAAGTGGATAAAGAGCCGGTTCAGCTCCTTTGCACGAACTTGCGCCATTCAAGATAAATGCATCCAGTGGAAATTGTCAAGAGGCTTAATGCTCTGAAACCACAAAAGGAGGAAATAAGGCAAATGAGCTGTGGGAGGAGATGACGTGGCCTTTCATTCATTGGTCAAGTAGAGAGGAAATGCAGGGAGAGTTCTAAGTTGGAAAATGAGAAGTTTGAAAAATTGTGCTGTTCAAAGAAGACTAGGAGTACTTTGAGTACAGTGGGCCTTTAAAAGGTATGAATGGAGATGAGGCATATGCAAAGGTGGGGCAAGCTGGGCCTTTACTCCACTTCTGTACAAGAAAGAGGGGCACAAGCATTTGCTTAACAGGACAAACTACTGCCCTACAGAAATTGTCCCAGATTCCAATTCCCATCAGGCCAATGGTCAACTGCAATGGGGCTTGTGGTGGCCCAAAAAAAGAGAGAGACAGGTTACCCCACCTGGAGATTAAGTCACCATCCAGCTGTTGGTAACTTTGTGCAAATCCAAATGAGATTCACAGCCTTGAAGGTAGGGAGGAGCTAGGATGCTTTGTCATGTCATGCCTTCTCCAGCCATTTTCCATCAACAATTCCCATCAGCCCCAGCCAGCATGATCCACAGTCAAGAGAGGAATTGTCATTGAAACACCCAGAGGGCATGAAGATGGGCATAGGCCATTTACTTAGGAAGACGCTCTTTTGGTTTTGACTGCACATTGTTTTCAGCAACCCACATCCAAAATGACCATGCTGGAGATGTGATGGTCCTACTGCCGAAACCCCTTCAGCTACAGTAACTAGGGAGCTGGGCAAAGCTCTGATGAGTATTCCCAAATGTGTTGAACTACAACTGTCATCACACCCAGCTAAGCTGTGTTGGCTGCCTGTGATGGGAATCATGATTAAACACTTTGGGCAGGGGCAAGTTGAGGAACTCAGTAGAGTCGCTTTTGGGGTGAGTTGGCTGCTGCCTTTAGAGCAGGGTTGGGCAAAGTTAGGTCGTCAGAAGGACGGCATTCAAAGCTGGCTAGAGCTGATGGGAGCTGCAGTTGAATGACATCTGGAGGGCTGCACATGGCACTGAGTTCCATGGAGCTCAGCAATGCTTGCTTCTGAAAAACACACACCCAGGATTGGCCAGAAACCATTTTGTAGTGGAAGATAATAGGCAAAGCCACTTTACTTCAAACTACTTTCTGTGAAGGAGGGATTGCCAGTCATATTTTGAGCTTCAAAAAATTCTTCATTCTGAAGATTAGTCATAAAATCCCATTGAAATGGTCATATTTTATCAAGAGGCAATACTCTTTTATTTTCTCTCTCTCTCTTTTATCATACATAGTTCTGGCATTTCCTTTGGATCATCTTGATCCATCTTTTGATGATGGCAGGAGATAGTTGTGCTGGAATTTATGCCAGGAGCATTCTATGTAGACAATCAAATTCCTTCGTTGGATTAAGCTAGTCTTTACAAATAAGTGTTCTCCAGATGTGTTTGACTACAAGACATCCTACCATCAGGGCCTGATGGGGATTAGTTGTCTGACACATCAGGAGGATACTAGGTTGCTGACGGCTCATGCAACCACACTCAGCTTTCCCAACATTTACAACCAAGACTTGAAAGTGGTGCCTTTTTTATGATCTAGAAATTTTTACCCAATCAAGGGCCCAAGTGAAATGTTAGAGTACACCCACCATCATCCTTAGTCCGCATAGCCATGCTGGCTGCAGATGATGGGAGTTGTAGCTGAAAACATATGGAAGAGGCTGCTCCCAAGGAACTTCTCCAATATCACTCCCTGACATAGGAATTCTGACCACAGGACGTTCCTTCAGTTGTCAGAAACTTAGGCAAAGCCTGGTGTGTGTCAAGCTCAAAACCATTTTCGGACCCCCATTTTGCTTCTGGGTACAAATGGTGAACCTTGTTATTTATTTATTAATTTATTAATCTGATGCAAATCAATCCTAAAAGCTTGGTCTGTCATTCCTTGAGTGTAGCAAAATCTGAAAGGAAACCTCGTGGTAAATCAAGATCCTAAAGGCAGGTGTTTGGGATGCAGGAAAGAAGCAGAAAAGCAGCAAAGGATGGGAAAGACAGGTTTGTGACGTGGGCAACAACTTCTCCCCTGCGGGGGAGAAGGGTGCTTGCTGAAGCCAAGTGGAGACAGAGAAAGGGTGACTGGATGCCCCAGAAGGTGGAGCTAGGACAACTACTTGTGCCATGACTGTGGAAGGTGAACCTGGGGAGAATAGACGGAGCAAGGTGGGCTTTGTGAGGGGTGAGAGGAGATGTGGAGGGCAGGGAAAGAAAAGCAGTCAGGGTGTGTCCTTCACATTTATCACAAGCCAAGGGGCTGGAGAATCCAGAGGGCAAGGGGGAAATAGAAACTTTTGAAAGGAATGGGGGCCATTTCACCGGGCCAACAGAGATCAAAGGGAAAACAAAGGAAGCAGGAGCAGAACAAGATCAAAGAGCAGACAGATTATGATCCGGAAGTAATGACCTGTGACCACTTGTTTGATGGGGCACAAAAGGCCGTCTATACAGCCCCATAAACTGGCTGCACTTGAGGATGGAGGAGACTGGAGGGGAAGAGTTTCTCAATGGTTCCTGTCTGTGGGAGATCCCCGGGAGCTGGCTGTGATTACTGTGGATCAGCTGGCTAGGGATTTTTTTAAAAAATAGGTAGGTAGCTATTAATAGTCATTTCCTTTGGGTTTGGAGGGGTCTGGTTTCCCTACACTCACAGGTGTGTCTGTAGGCCTGAGAATCCGATGCCTACTTAGAAGCAAAAAAGAAAATGAAGCTTAGCCATTTGACTCAAGTGTGAAATAAATGAGTAACGGAAGGGAGGAAGGGAGGAAGGGAGGAAGGGAGGAAGGGAGGAAGGAAGGAAGGAAGGAAGGAAGGAAGGAAGGAAGGAAGGAAGGAAGGAAGGAAGGAAGGAAGGGAGGGAGGGAGGAAGGAAGGAAGGAAGGAAGGAAGGAAGGAAGGAAGGAAGGAAGGAAGGGAGGGAGGGAGGGAGGGAAGGGAAGGGAGTTTGAGACCTGCAGCTTGATGAAAAATGGTGAAGGATGGAAAAGCTTGCTTCCCCAAACCCCCCACTTCTTTTTTCTTACATATTTTTGTGGCCTCATAGTTGTATTATTCAAATCTGCTCTTTTATTTCATTGAAAATTGTCCTACAGAATTCAGTATTCCATGCATATATAAGGAGCGCAGTCAGAAAAAAAAAGCTTTCTAGACCACTACCAAGAGACACAGCACGATTTCAAATGAATTCATCTGTTTAGGATTCTCCCCAAAGAAAACGGGAGTGGTATTTTTTTGAGGATGCAGGAAAGCAATCCCCACCCACCCACCCCCGCCACACCCCCACACACACACACTCCAGTCTGGCCAATAGCTTCGCAAGTGTTTTAAGGGAGGCGGGTTAATCTTCCAGGATGCAGTGCATGTTCTTGACAGCAGGGCTGTGCATCTCTCCAAGGTGGGCGTAGTGGGGTTCTTGTGTGGTTACAGATCAATGAAGGCACTGCCTTTGCTCCCTGGCTGAGGCAGGTCTCGAAACCCAAGCATTGTGAGGCTTGTCCTATAGCGCCTTCTCCTGGACAAATGGTCAGACAACAAAGGGACTGTTCATGCCCTGGGAGAGGGGCTGAGTGTCTCCGGGTCGGTGGGATGCGGGGAAACCTCCTCGTGACAAATTGCCCAATCAGATTCAACAGAGTTGCAAGGACCACAGGCGGAAGCAGAGTGGCTTTTATACCGAGCAGGAGGGGATCCTTTCTGAGAGTGGCTTTTATACCGAGCAGGAGGGGATCCTTTCTGAGAGTGGCTTTTATACCGAGCAGGAGGGGATCCTTTCTGAGAGCTAAGTATTAGGAGAAGAATGAAATGATGCTCACATCTCGGGGTTTTCTAGTCAAATCCACATCAGTTTGCGGCATCCAATAGGTGATGTAAGCTTTCTCTGTCAAAAAGCCTACTGGTCCTTTGAGTCTGCGTGCAGGACAGAATGCCTGAAAACCCAAACGCTCCTTTCCTTGCTTGTAACTTTTTTTTTTTTTTTAGGGAGAGGGATCGATTTATATATATACAGTTAAAATTATTTGATATTTAAGGAGAGCTTTTTTTTACAGCTGGCACTCGATAGTATTTGTCTCGTAGCTGAAAGACACGCCCTTTTCTCCTTGGAACACCGTTGCGCCTCCTGGGTGTTTAGCAGGGAAAAACGGGGTTGTTTTGTTCCTGAATTACAGAAATGCCTCAGCTCTGACCACAAGGGGAAACAGCCACAGCTGTTTAAAATAAGGCAAAGGAGAAGCAGAAGACTTTGGTGTAGGTTTGAGAGTGTGTACTGAGCTCTGAGAGCAGAGCCATTCTGTATTCATCCATGCATCTGGTTAAGCAAACAGGAGAGCTGAATAGGCTGGTATTTTTTTTTTCAAATGGAAGAGGGCTACTGGGGATGGATCCTCTTCCTCTGACATCCACACTGATCCTTCAAAGAGCACTGTTGAGCTTCAGTACTATAAGTTTTCTGTTCTGTTCAGGGTGAAAGAGGGTCGGCTTTTATCCAGTCCATTTCAGAGTCAGACAGGAGCCAAAGGGAAGACTTGCTAAAAGGACAAGCAAGCGAACCAAACAATACTGCAGTCCCATCAAGAACCAGAAGATTGAGCCCATACAACAAAGAAGCCAACATGAAAAGGACTGGAAGTGGTCCTTTATGGCCCAAGCTTCCTGCTCCTCCTCGCTATCGGCTTCAATCCTGCCCCATATGCCATGGGTTTTAAGCTAGGCCAGACTCTTAGGTAGGCTTGTGGCCAAGGGTCACATTGTCAAACCTACTACTGTACTGGGGTGCCTAGAGGATCCAAAGGCTTCAGAGTTTTCAACAATTTATGGGAGGAACTGAAAGAGGTCTTCCTTCTTTATCTCATTCCCAACAGCACTCACCCAGCCCTTGTATCCAGAGCCCTATTATGACACTCAGTAATGGAACCAAATTGAAGGATTTCAAATTAGCTATTTATTACTTATGAGTGTCACCTTGCCTGCCAGATTTATTTGAACACACAAGAAATAAGCTCAAAACTGCTAGCTTACATTGCTGTTGTTACACTCATCCATCCATTCATAAAGTTTCTGGTTCCTTAAATTTATTTTATTTTATCTTCAGCCAAACTCTACCCACCACCAGTTTTTGTTTTTAAGTTTTTCTTGGTTTTTAGACTATATGCCTGATCCAGTTCTCGGTCTCAACTCCAGTAGATTTACTGCATGAAAGGGATTAGGAACTATAGGAAGATCTCACAGATTCTATGATCTTAATCCTGCTGGGATTAGCAATTGGATTTAGCCAAATAATATTCTCTGAAGACAGGCAACTATGTGTTTCCATCACAAGGAGCTCTGAAACGATGTCTGGGGCTTTTGCTTCTCCAAACGCCTTCTTCCTTTTACTTCCACCTTTTTTCCAACCTCTTTAGATCAATATCGGGTTTTGCTTTGTTCTGTTTTTTGTTTGTTTTGTTTTTTAATTCCACGGGATCTGATAGGAACCTTTGTTGTCCCAGGTAGGAAAACCTTTCTCCTCCATTTCAGGTTCTTTTTTTTTTTTTTTTTTTTTTTTTTTTGCAGATTGCTCGTGGGTTTCCCTGTCTGGGAGGGATGGGGAGGTACGATTCTTCTTTTCCCCCTCCCCTGCACCCCCATGCCTATTATTAAGCTATTCGTTTGATGGTAGGACCTTGTTAGAAAACTGCAGGTTCCCCACCCCCAAGTGGCTCTGTGCCAGGAGGACTTCCTCATTAGTCCTTATCGGTTATCTCTTGGCTGATGTTATGTTTTCCGTCTGAAGCTCACCCGCATTGACCAAACGAAAGGTTTATGGCGGCTGCTTTCCCCGCTTCGCTTCCTGTTTTGGAGTCCTCACCCCCTCACAGGAGCAGCGTCCGTTGCCGCAATGCAGTAGAGCTGTAAATACCTTTAACAGCTGCCTGCCAACCGAGGAGTGAAATACGGTCTTTGTTCCAATTCTTCTTCCCACCCCTCAGCTTCAGAACCTCATAAAGCAGTCCATGAGAAATATATTTCAAGGAGGGGGGAGAGAGAGAACTCCACACCACCCTTAAATAATAATAATCTTTAAAATCCACAAACGTAGAGGAAGTTCGGACAGATTCACAAAGGCCCTCCTCCTGAGCATTTTCCCCCCTTCGAAATATACGCAAGATCTGAATTAAGTAGGATCCACACACTGTGGCTGTAGTACTCTCCGCTAGAAAAATTACCCACCCACCCCTTTTACTCAGCTATTGACCTCCTGGCTCTATTCTTCGTGCCCCAGAACCCAGACGTCGTGGTCCTCTTAAGATGCTGGGGCTGATGTGTGAGTTTCACGAACCCGCCTGCCTCCGAAAGGGAAATGCATTAAGTCAGAATTCCAATCTCAACAACCTTCATGCAAATCCCATTGATTTCAAAGACAACTGAAAGTTCCCGCTGAAGTCAATGACATTTAGGAAAGATAGGTCGACTGGTCGGAACGTGAGCAAAACTGCAGTCTAAAGAGGGAAGATAACCCTCTTGAAACCTGTAGCACTTTCTTTCTATCATTACGGTATATTTAGAAGTAAGGATTCTGAGTGCAAGGTTTTATCCACCAGATCTAGTAACCGAATAAGCCAAAAATATTGAATTTTTTTTTTCAGAGCCCTAGGTTATTAATATTGGAGATGTTTTTTTTTGTTGCACTGCATGTTTTGAAACCCAAGCATACTATGTTAATAGAGTTACCAGCTGGAACACATACACCGCTGAGTACATCCTACTGTATTTTGAAGCAGGTGTGAAAAGCAAGATTTCGAGAATCCAGGCACAAATACAATCTGCAAAGTGTCTCCAACTAATGGCTCCCTTTATGGGGGAGGGGACGCGCTATTCCAGAGAAAAAAGTGGGCGGGCTTTGCAGAATCATCTTTCCGCTTGGAGTGCTTGCGATTCATAAACTGCAGCCATTCATTTCTAATCATACGAAAACTTCCCAGTCTTGCAGGTATTTTTGTTGCCTCTCGACTGATTGCTAGCAGTTCAGAAACATACATTCTACAGAGACGACTTGAAATACCAAACTCGGGTTCAGATGATTCTAGTGTAACTTCCGAGACCCTAAAGAGGGGGAAATGAAATACCTCCAACCACCCAGCACGATGTAGAATGGGTTCAGAAGACGGAAACTTGCTTCTGTGTCCAGCAGGATACTTGAGCACCCCATAATTTAGAGTACTCCTAAAAGTAAGGCTGCGAAGCAAGATGGGCGTAGAAGGAAAATAAACAGTTTTATGCATCACATTTGGAAAAGGCATTTTCACCGAGATAATAAAACAAAAGACCTCCTGGAAACGCACAATTCATTTACAATTTGGTTTTGTTTTGTTTTTTAACAAAGGCGGCAATAATGCAGCATCATGCTTTTAACTGTAGTAAGTGAAGACTGCTGAAACCATCTGGAGACAGTATAAACATATCATTGGGAAAATATAATCTGCAACCTGGTCCTGTCCATTTTAACAGTAAGCACCGGAATAAATTTGCCCAGTAAAACTGAACAGGCTTCTGCTGAAACGAACTTCATCCCTTTCCCACTGTGGATACCAACAACACACGCTCACAAGACAGGCTCTCAGATCTGCCACCCACGCCGCCCACAGACAAAGAAATAACCCCCACTTCCTTCAAACGGAATTCCATCGATCTGTGCAACCTACATGTAACATGCATACCTCATTCTTAATTTTTGAATGCTTCAGGAATAAATTGACGTATCCATATTCGTTTCTCTCTTTGGACTACAAAAAGCCACGGCTCTAGGATAAGCCGCATTTGCAACCGAAAAGTAAATCCCCGATCTTTGGCAGCCATATTGGTCTCGTTTTCCGCGACACACAGGTTACCGCGGAACATGTTCACACGCATATCTTCTTGGTCAACAAGGAGCACTTTAGAATATTTGAACAAGATTCCCCCTCCCCTTCCCCAAGCGGTGGCCCGCCGAAAACGTTTACGAATTACGCGGAATTACAACCCAGAACCGTTCCATTATCTGCCAGCGTTTCACCAACAAACCTCCCGCTCCCGCCCTCTTAGAAAGGTTTAACGAGACCCTTAAGTTATAAGGTTTGCAAACCTTCGGCCTCTCTTGTCTGCCCTGCAGCGGAAGCGCAAGGCAAGCCCCGGCTGCCCAGACATCTCGGCGTGAAGGGGGAAGGGCAGGGGCTTCCTAGGGAAGGCTTGCGCGACTCCTGCGCAGGCATAGGAGTATTTTTTTTTTTTTTTAAAAGGCCACTCCATCCCTAGAAAACGCAGACGGTGGCTGCAGCAAACCTGGAAGGCGGGGGGGAGGAGGAGGAGGAACGCGTGCTTTTGGCTTTGCGTATTATTAATGCCCCGGATGAGGGAGGGAAAACCACCTGTTGCGAATTAGAGGCATGCGGATGGAATTCTAGGAGCGAGAATAAAACATGGCAGGGCGGGGGCGCGGGTGGGGGCACGGAGAAGGACTGCGGGGCGTCGGGGCTGAAACACTCCTGCCGGAGTTTGTCGTTCATTTGAGGTTTTCCTCCCCCGCACCCTTACGATTATGAATACTTTTGCCGCCACACGTTGCCTGTTTCCGTCCCTCTCCCTTTTCCGCCGCCTTCGGAGCCTTGCAAGGGTCGCTTCTCAATGCCACAGTCTTTCTGCAAAACGCTCCGCAGGGTCGGGTCCGAGTGGCAAGGACGCCACCGCAGAAGAGACAGGTGGCAGGGCTTCCTGCCCTCCCCTCCTCCCCACCACCCACCACTTTGCACTGTCCGGCGGTTGCCCCCAGACTGGCCAAAGCCCAAACATTTTGGATTTCTGCTGAGACGGATATGGGTCTTCTATATCTCATCCGGCAAAGTCATAAAAGAAAACCAGGAGGACGTCCATCTGGATGCCTACTATATATGAGCAACTCTGTAGGTTCTCTCTCACACAGACTTTCTTTTATGACTTCGGGAGTCATTTCTGCGGCGCCTCGGGGCAAAGGGAAGCGAGTCCGAAATAAAACTGAATAAATATCCTCCTTACCCTTTCGTTGCCTCGTTGGAAGAGCGAGGAGCCGCGGCGCATCCCTGTAATCCATGGGTAGCAGCAATCCGAGTGCCATTTCAAGTGAGGAAAAGAGAAAGGGAGGAAGGAAAGGACAAAAAGCGGAGAGGGGGTGGGGGGGAAGAGACAGGTCGGGCTCGGAGAAAAGAGAGCTGGCTAGATAAACAAGCCGCCTGGCTGGCAAAGACGAGGAAGCTCGGGCTCTCTTCCCCCCCTCCCCCTGCCCCGCCCCGCTCCCCCCCCCCCCTCGCCGCACTCCGAGCCTCTCTGACGACGGGGAAATGACAGGGGCGAGGGTCGGGCTGTTTTCGGGAGCCTGAGCCTCAAAGAGAGCGGCACCCCACCATCCTGCTAGCCCGACGTATTAATACACCTCATCGGAGACAAAGGTTAGCGAAAGAGGGCTCGAGGCTCCGGGAAAGACAGAATGCGGGGGGGGGGAGAATTCGCCAGGGAAATCAGGAAAGGGGAAAAGAGGGAGGGGGGGAGAAAGAAAGAAAAAAAAAAAGAGAGGCCGTGCAAGCCCTCCGCGCTCACACATGACCAGGCGCAGCCAATGAGGTGCTCAAATAGGTCATAAAAGGTCTATTACCGAGTTGTAAATTTTCTTCAAACAAAAAGGAATTTACTGCAATCCCTTGCAGTGGTTTTTCCTCCTTTTTAAAATACAGACCGGTGGAAGCACAACGTCCCTCCCCCGCCCTCGCCGGTTTTGTCTTCTTTCCGCCTTTCCCCCCCATCCCTCTCCCTTTCATTCGCTTTCCACATTACTAGTCTCGCCATCGCCACCACTGTTTATTTCCCTTCGTTAGAGATACTGTATCAGCTGAGTTCAGTTTAACTCAGCAATTAAAAAAAGGGGGTGGCGGAATTTTGATTTTAACTTTTACTCTCTGGGGGGGGGGGGAAGGGGCGAGAGATTCCAATGGCCAATCCCCGAGGAAAAGCCCGCACTTGATCCGCAGCTCCGATGTCTTCCCACCCACCAACCATCCCATCCTGGCCCAAACGTAGGGCCCAGTTTCCCTTCCCCTTCTTCCTGTACAGGGCCAACTCCGAAGAGTGCCGGTCTGTTTCGTGCAGACCAAAAGGATGAGCAGGCCTGTCCTTTAGCCACCCACCCCTTCCTCCTTTCTAAGCATGGTTTGCAAGTGGTTCTTAGGCAGTCCAAATTTTGGGCCGCCTGACTTAGACCTCCGTGTCCACTTTTGCAAGCAGGCAAAGCTGGCGGCGGCGGCGGGTGGGGAAGAGTTTCCAAGAAAATAGACTTGGCAGCGTTTCAACCCTAATTGAATCTGAAAGAACAGGGTGCAGCTGAGAAGGCTTATTGTGTCTCCCTGTGTTTGAGTGGTTGCAGTTATTCTTGTGGAGCGTTTTGTAGCGTGGGGTCCGTTTGGAGTGGCGCTTACAAACATAAAAAAACAGGGACCTCCTCGACGCTTGCGCCAGTTTATGGCTGTCCCTTCTTTGTTGCAGGAAACACCCTTCTCAAAGGGCTTCGGCCGCTCAAGATGGGACTAGAGGGGAAATTACAGGACCAACAACATCCACTCTTCGGCTTGACTTCGAGACCCTGGATATGCAGCGCCCGACGTGCTGGGAATTCGGTGTTCCTTAGAAGCCACCCCGGGAGCAACTGGGTCTGCGATTACAAAGGAGGGTGGCTGGCTGGGAGGAGGCCTGCCGGGTCCCAAATGAGGCAAAACCAAACCAGACTGAAAACCACACCGCTTCAACAGCTTTTCCACCTTTAATCTGCGGCCTTTCCGTCTTAGACCACAGAACTACCGGCTGTGCTGTATCTGTTCAAGCGCCGGCCGCCGCCGACATTGCTACGGTTTAATGTCTCTTTCCCGTAGTCCCTGCCCACCGTAAACATAAGAAAGTAAAAGTAGGTGCTGCTGAACTCTACGCCACTACTTACAGCTGTGTAAATGTGTGCGTCAGATCGAGTTGCTGACATTGGCTGACATTTTACAGTTGGATTGGGGTTATTGTGCCAAAAACACGGTGTGATATATTGAGATAGACGTTTCCTAGATCCAGGAAAATAAGAGCGAGACCTGCTTTGCTTGAATTCTGAAAATCGCTCTCCACCAAAGATCTGTCCTATAAAAGGCGGGGTGGGGGTGGGAAAGGCAGTGGAACTAAATCTTTATGAGGGTTTACTATGGGATTAGTTTGTAACTGCATTCTATTTCAAAACAGTATTTCTCGGTGTGCTCCCCCACGTTCACACTCACAGGGGAATTTGCTTTCAGTCTCTGCTGTGATCAGAGTCGGTTTAAAGGAGTAACTTTCAGCCTCCTTACAGGACAGCAAACGCAAAGACACCATAAATGCAACTTCGACCCAATGAGTGGCTTTTAAAAAAGAAATAAACACGACCAAGAGATCCTATGTTCATTTTGTTGTCATTGAATCAGGATCTGACACAGAGGAGAAGTAATGGCTAGTGGAGAACGATCTTGTTGAACTGTGTCAGTACAGAGATGACAAAATATTTGCCAGGAATCGTAGCAAACATGAAGTTTCTCCTCTTCGAAAATCAAATATTTTCCTCTGGAAGTAAAAGACAAAATCTGAAATGAACATTGGATAAATATGGGGTAACCTTTTTTTTCTTCCCTGGGAAAGCAATCTTCTTTTGAGAGTCTGAGAATTGCTTCCCCGCCACGATTCTTCTATGGCCTTCCTGCTGCAATCCCACGAACATTTAAGTGAGAGCATGTTTCAGTGATTCGTTAGGGCTTACATCTAAGGAGGCGAGTACCGAAAATAAACTCGGATTTGCCTCTCATCGCAAAAGCGCAAAGCAATAATTTCTATAGATATTTTAATATTTACACAGGGTGGGGGGGAATCATGCTCGTTACTTCCATGTGTGAGTTTCGGGCGGTTCGCTCCTCTCGGATCCGGGTAACTAATCATAGACTGACCACTGCGGCAATTTTGCCGCATTTATGCAAATCCATGCACCAAATTGTTTGCTTCCCGATTTTTGCCGCAGTTCCTCTGCGCGTGCCCGAGTCCACAATGGCGCTGGGTCGTGGAATGCGGTCTGGACAGGGAGGGGCTGTTTTTTGGGGGGAATTCGCAAAAAGCCGTGGGCGTTGCTCGTCTGTTTCACAACGCTTTGGAACCGCTGTACTCTTTACTGTACAGATACTCCTAGTAAACCATTTCAGACGCAGCTCTTTCGGAAGGAGGGACCCCCGCTTCCCAGCCCCCTCCCGCTCGGTCTAGTTAGGAAGCAATCCTCCAGACTGTAGTTAAGTGAAAACAGGTTTTGTCCCGCAACGGCCGCCTTCTTCTGCGTCTCAATCTATTTCCTGTTGAAATAAATGGGAACGAGACGGCAGTCCGTTTGCTCCGATCAAACAATAACCCTTGATCGCCTCCCGGGCTCCTGATCAAAGATATGGACGGGCCTGATCCTGGGAGGGCGAGACGCGCTTGGACTCTTACGCCTCCCCAATGAGATCCATAGGACTTTAAAGGGCCTAAAATTGGGGGGTCGACCGGAGAGAGTAGCAGCCGTCAGGGTGGAAGTGCGGGAAGAAATCTGTGAGCCTTAAAGGCAAAAACACGGGCCTTCTTTTTCTTTCCTGCTGTCCCACGAAGTGAAACACACAATGCAAAAATGGCGATGAGGCAAGGACCGAGGGGAGGGGGAAACGCCCCTTTTTGTGAGAGAGTCGTCTTCAGACAGACAGAGAGAGAGAAAGAGAGAGAGAACTCATTCAGTATTTTATCTATACCTCTGCATCCACGGCAGGCAGTCAGGATCTCTGTATCTGATAAAATACGCCATCTATATCCATTATAGAATATATAAATATAATGGATATACACATACATACATACATACATACATACATACATACATACATACATACATACATACATACATACATACATACATACATACATACATACATACATACATATGTGTATATCCCTCTGTTTCCTGGCAACCTCTTACATATATATGAAAGAGGTTGGCAAGAAATAGAGGGATATAGGTAAGAACGCCAGGACATTTTTCGCTTTCTGCTGGGGGGGGGTGGAGGCAGTCCTTCGGGGCACCGCCCAGCAAGAAGGAGCCGGCACCTAAGCCTGTGGCAAAGCGATGGAATGAAAGAAGCCAGAGTTAGCCCGAAACCACGGGAGGTCCCTTGAGCCCCGAAGGCTTGGCGCGGGCCTGATGCCGGTCTTGCCCTCCACGGAGTGGCCGCTCTGCCCCAACAGTGCCTTGCCTAGCCTGCGCTTTGTGCGATATATACACCATACCGACACTCCGCGAAGGCCACGTTCCCCAAGAAGCAGAGGCTTGTTGCCGGTGCGGATCGGCCTCCTTTCGTTCGAATCACCCGCCTGCCTTAACCAGGAGCAGTCGCCTCAGGGGGGAAAGGCCGGGAGAATCCCTCGCCGTTTCCTTGCACCAAGGTGCGGCCAGGTCGGCATGCTTAAACCGCAGCGGCTGCAATACAGCATCAGATTAGAGGGCGTAAAATAAACCTCAGCGGGGCTGATGAAGTTTCATACAAGGAGCCGTTGGAAAAGCAAGGAAGGGACTGATTTTCTTCCCTCGTTCGCAACGAGGGCAGACGGGGCAAGGAGACCAGCCTGGGACAAACGAAATGCAGAGAAGAAAGCAACGTAACTCTGTTCGCTTGTAAAATAATAATAATAATAATATTTTAAAAATCAACCAGCAGCATTAGGATTCCAGGCTTCCAAGAGAGGCATCCGTCTTAAGTGTGTTGCATCGAGATCAACAGGCGTCTTGTAGCACCTAATATATCAGGCAAAATCCAAAGAAACAAAACAAAAGACAAAAACAGGTGGCATCTGAAAGATTAACTATTATATTTTAATGTGAGCTTTTGTGCAGACGCCCATTTCGTCAGACATATGGAAACAGAATGAAAAGTTGAATGAAATATCAGTTTAATGCTAAATATTCATTGGCTGTCATCGAATTTTAGGTGGCATGGACCATAACTAGATGTACATGGCTTACAGACTGCAGGATTTCCCCGCTTATTAAGCACAGCCTCTTTCTCCACTTTGCTGCCGTTTGCGGATGTTTTTCTATCTTCCTCTGCAACGTTTCCAAACCTCTGCAGCACTTTCACGCTTACACCTACATTCCTAACCATATGCATAAACATAATATGTGTGTGTTGTCCTTTTCCTATTGCTTAATAGTAGACCCAATACTGTTCTCCTTCACAACAGTAAGATACAGGGTACGACAAATAAACGGGTGCAGAGCTAGGAAGCTCTTCAGCAAAAAGTAGGAGCACAGAAACCTCACTGAAAATCAGCCAAGGTGCTGTTCATAACCCGCAAAGGGGACTGCGCGCCCTGGGCACGATCCAGCGTCGAATTAGGCCGTCCTCCATCAACAGGCGATTGAACACGCTTAAGCAGGCTTAATTCTCTGCGGAGATAACAGCCATTCATTTTATCTCATAACACGATAAGATCTGGAGTTACCGCTAGGATGGACAAATGAATCCAACGCCTGTTTTATGTTTCACTAGTTTTCTGTTCCTCTGCAGTGGTTTCAGATTTAAGTTTGCTCCTTACATTCATGAATAAGCATGTGTCTGATGACGGGGGTCTGCTGTCCCAGAGGGCTTATGCGGTATCAGACTTGCTGGTCTTTACATGTAAAGTCTGTGGAGGAAGAACATAGCGGTTGAGACAGTGGAGCACACAGTCTCGTCATTGCCAATCTTCTCTCCTCCCCGAACACCTTGAAAGGTCTTGGGCAATGGCCGAAGCTTCAGCTGCCCACTGCTGTGGCCATAATTTATTTATTTATTTATTTTATAATACCTTCCTTTGGAAGCAGGACAGCGAGTGTGCACTGCAGGTAAAGCACTTCTTCCTCCTCCTCCCATCACAACCACCACTGTTCTTATTTACAATTACTCTGTTGTGAGTGTCCTTCCTACTTCTCTAGGTAGCTTTATTGGCATTGTCTGGGTAGGATTAAATGTTTCACTTGTGGAAGGGGGACTATTGAACACACACAAGGAGATGACACTGCTGCCCAAATAATGCCCAAGCTAAGATAAGCAGGAAGGATAACTGGTGTTTATATCTCTAGCAGAAACATCCCTGCTGTTTCCTATTCTTCAAAATTCTTTAGGTTATTGGTTGGGGGGGAGGAAACAGTACCCAATCAATGTTCATTTTACCTGGAAGTTTTATTAGGAAGGCACATGAACTGTTTATAAAATATACCACTCACTGCAGAGACAGATGGATATGTCACCTTGCTGGACCAAACTAATTAAGCACACTGTCTTCAGAGGCCCATGGAGGCCTGGCCACTCTGAGGATCCACCCGGCCTCCCATCCCAGAAAAGAGAGGACTGGCCTTTGAGCTTTAACTGAGTGGTGCTTGTTCTGATTATGTGCTGGTTAATTTCCTAACATTGCATCCAGATCCTGTTCAATAAAATAAATGCAGCTATTGCACCTCATCTCCTTTATACTTAGATTTGTTGATCACCATTATTAGATTGAAATAACAATCATTTGCTGTCAAGTCCATTCTGATTTATGAAGATCTTTTTCAGGGGTTTCCCAGTAGAGAATATTCAAAAGTGGTTGACCATCCCCTTTTTCTGGGGGTGCCCTTGGACTGTGCAGCTCATCCAAGGCCTCGCGGGCTGGCCGTACCTCCCAGGAGGCAGAGTGGGGACTCAGAATTCCCAACCAGATACCTAAACCACTGAGCTATCCAGACAGCTAGACCACCTCAAATCAAAAGTTTTCACTATGAGCCTGGGAACAGTAAGATCCCCTCCCCCCCCCCCCGAAAACTACATCAACCTGAGAGAGGCACCGATGTAGTAATAAGTTATACAGTTTTTGTCTATGGAGGCTCTGTTTTCACAGAAAAAGGTGGGAAGGGGATTGAGCACTGAGTTACTTGGAAGCCACATTAATTTTATTGTGATTGCTTCTACAGACCTAACATATTCATGTTTAAGAATATAAATCATCTTATTCTCCATCTGAAAGAGTGTAGCCTTGAAAAGAAGATTAGTGGCCCTTAAATTTCATCAAGATCAATGGCAAACTATCATTGCCCCATTCTTGTTATCAGATTGAAGGACAATTTAATGGATGGGGCCATGAAGCAGGAGGACATTAGAAAAGATGCCTTAGATGCCTTCATGAATTTGTTTTTGTTTTCTTTGTGAAACAAAGAAACTCGTCCATGGCCAACATTTAGACCTCGACATATTATAAGAAGAAGCAGTTTGGAAACTCATGTAGGCAGAAATCAAGTGCATTGAAACTAACAGGAAGCCACTTCTAGTACAATGTTTTACAGATTTGGTTTTCCAAGTCAGATCAAATCAGCCTTCAAAATCAGCTAACTGGATGCTGCTTTTGTTGTTACTGTTAGTACAGTACTAGTGCTACTGTTATTGGGAAGTGAGCCAACTCCCATTAAGTCAAGGGCATTCAAGGCAATTTGAATGTACCGAGTGTCCACCCATGGTGATTGCAACCAAAGTTTGCACTGGGAACAGCAAAAGGCAAAATCTGATAGCAATCAGTGTAAAGCTAATAATTATCATTGGTCTTCTTCCCCCCCTTCTGATGCCATACAGATGTGTTGGACTACAATGTCCACAATCCCCAGCCTGTTTGTTCACTAGTGTGATGGTTCAGTAATCTAAAACCCTTGGTGGGCCCCAGATTTTAAAGGGCCGATCTGTATCACTAATGCTGTCCAGGCCATTGCAGCAGGATTATTTGATTATTCTCTTAAGGAAACTACTTCTAGTTCATTTGGAGTGAATTCGCTCAAGTTTCCAAGCCATCATACTACATTCAGGACCCCAGGAATCTGGTCATAACAACTAGATTTTTTTAATTTCAAGATAAGGCAAATGTAGAGAAGAAACTCCATATCACTATTAGAATAAATTTTATTTCATTTACTGTTCATTCATAACCAATATTTAATTAAAATATTTCTTCCCTCTGTAGCACACACACACAAATCATTCAATGTCTTAATTAATTTACTTTATAAGCTAGAAGGAAATTTCATAGATACAAGTGCACTTGGTAGATATGATTCTTAAAGCATTGGATAGGTCTGTCCTGAGAAGAGAAGAGAAATTCCCGATAGACACACACACACCCGCCACGTACAAAATCACTAGATTTTTCAGTGTCAAACTCGAAGTGAAGGGTGGAGTTGGAGGAATATGCAGCAGCTGGTTAGGACTTCACCCCGGGTGCCCCACACCAGAAGAAATAAAATAAGCTCTTGCCTAGCGCAGAAATGTCCTAAGGTAGCTTCAGAGACAAGGTGAGACTCTTGCAAGAAAGGTGCCTGAGTAGCAGAAGCAGGAGGAAGTCAGGAGAAAGCCTCCCCGCTAAAACCAAAAATTGTCTTTCACCAGGAGGAGAAGAACCTCACGCCATCGCTGGGCCTTCCCCTCTTCCCTCTCGGTCCTCCTGGACTTCCTTTTTGGCGTCCCCCCCTTCCTTTTCCTCTGGTCTGGAAGCCGGAAACTTGTCCTTGTTGTTCTCTTTCTTCCACTTCATCCTCCGGTTTTGAAACCAGATCTTGACCTGCCTTTCCGTGAGTCCCAGGGCGTGGGAGACCTCGATCCTTCGTTTCCTGGTCAGGTACGGGTTAAAAAGGAACTCCTTTTCCAGCTCTAAAGTTTGGAACCGGCTGTAGGTTTGTCTTCCTCGCCTTCTACCAGGAGCTGCTGTTTGGGGAAAAGGGAGGGGGGGAAGAAAAGAAAGGACCGCGATTCTTTACCAAAAAACATCAAAACGAGCAACCAAGCCCAGCCCAGCCCAGCCAGGAACGCGCGCGCACGGAGGTCGACGGGTTTTTCAGAATCTCCTACGTTTATTTACTCGGAGACAGAACCCTTACAGAATCTTTTTGATGCACTTCACTGAACTGACTCAGGTATTTTCCTGCACACAAAACGCAGGGTGAGGTTTGCCTGTTTAAACCTGCCATATTAGAACTAGGCAACTCACTGAAACTAACTAAATCCAATTCAGTCCAACTTCTCCGGTTTAACTGTACAAGGCGAGGCGGGGCGGGGGGTGGGGGGGGTGGGCTTGCGTGACTTGTGCCCAAGAGGCCACAAACCTCCCATTAGGGATGAGCACATTTCCATTCTGAAGCATACAAGGGCGAGTTTGTTCAATCCCACAATTCAAAATTGTCTTGGCTTAAGCACGCCAGTCAACCGTGTACGTAGTCAGTCCCGGGAGAGCTAGGAAGAAGTCTCCGAAGTGAAGAGGCCGAAAACGGAGCTCACAGAAAATAGAAGTGGGTAGGTAGGTAGGTAGGTAGGTAGGTAGGTAGGTAGGTAGGTAGGTAGGTAGGTAGGTAGGTAGGTAGGTAGGTAGGTAGGTAGGTAGGTAGGAAGGAAGGAAGGAAGGAAGAAAGAAAGAAAGAAAGAAAGAAAGAAAGAAAGAAAGAAAGAAAGAAAGAAAGAAAGAAAGAAAGAAAGAAAGAAAGAAAGAAAGAAAGAAAGAAAGAAAGAAAGAAAAGGTTTCGTGGCTGCTGCCCGAGAGAGGGAGGGAGGGAAGCGAAGGGGCTTTCGCCTGGGTTGTCCAACCTTGTGGTCTCATCCAGGGAAACACTGGAGAAGGAGACGCGCCTTGATTTAAGGGCTCTGGTTCCTCGCCAATATTAGCACTGGACGATTTACAGTCAGGATACTGGACCAGCTCGGCCTCTTGATGTGTCGTAAAAATCGGCTGTCTCTGTAAGTTATCGTATCCGTAAAACTTGGCCGGGTCCCCGGGACAAGGCAGGCCGGCGCAGGACGTCTGTGGCGGGACCAGCGTCGGCAGTGGCGGCGGCGGCGGCGGCTGGTGGTGCTGGTGGTGGTGGTGGTGGTTGTAGGCGGAGGGGCTCCCCCCGGCCAAAGGCTGCTGAGGGTGCTGAGAGGGGTGGTGCGGGTGCTGGTGAGCAGGAGGAGGAGGAGAAGAGTGATAGTACTCCGGGCCGACGCTGCCGGCGGAGCCGGGCCCCGGGCTGGGCTGGGGAACTGGGAAGCCAGAGGCGGCGGCGGCAGCGGCGGCCGCGGCCGCAGCGCTGTTTCCGTAGAGCAGGGCGGCGGCGGCGGCGGCGGCGGCGGGCGCAAAGTGACAGTCGTAGTAAGCGGGATTGATGGGCGGCTCGCCCCCTCCTGCCGCCGCCGCCGCCGCCGCCTTGTACTTGGAATAGAGCGGGTTGACGAAGTAGGAGCTCATCGGAGGGCGGCGGCGGAGGAGGCAGGCGGGGGGGGGCGAGCGGAGGCCCCGCAAACGGCGGCAGCAGCAGCAGCAGCAGCAAGAGGAGGAGGAGGAGGAGGAGGAGGAGCAGGCGGCGGCGGCGGCGGCAACGGCAACGGCAACAACAGCAGCAAGGCCAGGCCAGGCCGAGCTAAGCGAGGCAAAAGGAGGCCCACGAACCTCCGCCTCCCTCGGCTCCCGCTCTGCTACTCCTTGCTTACTCCCAGCTTACTCCACGGGACTGCCTCTGCCGACGCGCTGGCAGTGACCAGAACTGCGACCTAATCGCTGGCCGACTGACCTGCCTCGCTGCTTTTACTATTTCCTATTATGCGCGCACACACGCGCGCACACAGGCACACACACACACACACACACACACACAGGGGCCGTCGCCGCTGCCCCGCTGCCACACAGGCTCGCTCACACACGGGCCGGCATTGACGACAAAGCAGGAGAGCGGGCTGGCTCGGGTTGGCTCGCTCTCCCCTCCGGAGGCCGGGCACGGAGCTCACCGGCGAGCAAAGCGAAGCGGAAAGAGCGCGGCCAACCAACCCAGCAGCCACCCAGCCAGGCTGAAGCTACTCTGCCAGCTCCTCCGGGGAGCAGTCGGGTTCTCTCTCCCCACCCCAGCCCCCCAGCGGTGTGGGAGCTCATTTAGGAAGGAGTATTTCTCCCAACACTCACTGAGACAGGGATCCAGGCAGAGAGAGAGAGAGCGAGAGAGAGCGAGAGAGAGAGAGAGAGAGATCGGGGCCTGATAAAGGCTAAATGACAAGCAAGGCCCGAGTTCGAAACAGGAAAACTCTAAAGAGGAGTTGAGGCTTCTGTGGGGGGGGCAGTCATTCAAGGAAGGCTTGAGTGGAGAAGAAGGTTCCTTATTCATACTGATTTGAGCTTATTTCTCGGCTCAGCTATAAAGGGGTCCTTACAGCTAGGCCTCCATAAACGAGACAATGCCTCTGAGAATGTGCAAAGCGTCTTGGGGGGGGAGGAAATCTCACACCCAGCTCGGATGAAATGAGAGAAGTTCCACTTCCGGAGTCAAAGGACGCGAGTTTTAAGGCCGGCTGGAGCAGGGACCCTTAAAACAATAAAACTTCAGCGAAACAAAAGCGCTTTAACCACCAGCCCGGGAGGGGGGCAATGGAGGGGGGCCCTTCCCGCCCACTCAAATCCAATGGTCTTGGTAAAGTGCAGCCCCAGAAGGTCATAAACCATGAAAGGGGACAAGGGCAGGGGGCTGGGCTGGGCGGCCCGGCTGGGGGGGGGGAAGAGGCCGGAAAGGGTTTAGGGGGGGGGATGGAGGAGAAAGAGGCTCCGCCGCCCACCGGGAGAACTCAATGGGCGTTTGGCATTGATGTCGGCGGCATACGGCGTTCAGCCCAAGGGGCGGGGGAGGTGAGAGGCCGGAGGGGGCTGCAAGAGGATCGTCTGTTGACACCTACTTCCCCTTAGGAGGGGCGATGGGGGTGGGTTCGCTTCGTAGGAGGGGGGATGCGTAAAAATTTAACCGCCTTAAAATTGGGGCCTCGGAAACTTAGCGGAGCAGCCCGAGGCTCGCAAATGAGAACCCCAGTTAGGGTGGGCCGGGTGCAGCAGCGCCCAGCCGCCGAGCCCGGATTAATTGATACTTAATGGGAGTCATGCCTATGAATACGCTTCCCATCATTTCACCCTCGGTGGACGTCACGAGCCAAACCAAGCATGCAGTCAAAGGAGGCGGGGAGTTGTTGTGGGGGGGGGGGGTGAGAGAGGGGGGGAAATCATATCGGGGTGAAGGGGAGGGTGAGCTCTGGGATAACTTGAGGTCGAATCCCAAAATAAAGGAAAGTTGTCCCAAGGAAAGAAGGAAGGAAGGAGGGAGGGAGGGAAGGAGGACCACCGCAAGCCCGGTCGCCGGACACCTTTGCCCTTCGGCGGGCGGTCTGGTGCGCGCCGCTGCTCCTCGTCCCGCCCTTCCCTCCCAGTTGACGGCGACTGAGTTCGGCCCAGGCCGGCTCTGCTGCCGCGGCCCATCCAAACGCCAGCGTGGTCGCCGGCTGCGCAGGGAGGAACCCAAGGCGGTCGGCAGGGATCTTTCGGGCTGGCGCCACGGGGCCCGAACTCGCCCCTTCGCCGGGTTTGCGCTCACAGGGCGCGGCACCGTCTGGCCCCTCGCCTTGCAGTAATGGATCGGGGACTTGGGGAGCCCTCTTTGATTCCCCCCCCCCCGGTGCACAGACGAGCTGAAACAGAGAGCAAGTCGCAGGCAACCCGTAGCGAGGGAGGCGTTAGGCACAGGATGGCCCGGGGAAGTTCTCACATCCACCAGGGCACCGGTTTAACTGGGGAAAGAGGTCTCCGTTGGAAGGCGGTGGTCCGGGTAGATTTCCAGTAAGACGCATTTCGTGCAAAGCAGAGTTTTCCTTCAGTTGAGAGAAGGAGGCAGGTATAACTTAAAAACAAAACACACACGCCTTCAGATTTTCAGATTACATAAAATAAACTCCAATCTCACCGGGCTTCACTGCAACAGCGATATGGACACCAAACTTTATACAGTAAAGCCAGACAGAGCAGTATGATAAAGCGACCAGTGCGGCGAGTCATATAAAATATCTGTGGATATAGAACGCCTTCCTTCCTTCCTTTGCTTTTCCTCTCTCTTTTTTCTCTCTCCTGTTCCCCTTTTATTCCTCTCACGCTACCCCTGACTTTAAAAAAAAATCAACTCACCCCCAGCACATACGTGTTTACTCTTTGAAAATTGCTACATTTATTCAGAGAAACCCAAATGAATTTCTCCTGGCGTAAAATTTATGCTGTGGTTTCCATTAAGGAAATTCTAACTCAATAGCGACAGAGGGAAGGCGGAAAGCACGTGCCGCAGCCAGGGAAGAAAGCTAATTTTAAACGGAATCTATTCAGTGAAACGTGATTTTGGGCTGCAGAAGAATAATACGTATGGGGGGGGGCAGGTCGCCATCCCTTAAGTCTGTAATGTTAAAAGAGGGAAGACTACAAGACCCCGGCTGCTGTGTTGTCAGTCACGGTCTGATTTGGTAATACCACTAACCACTAAGGTATCACTGATGAAATGGACTTCCACGGAAGCTCACATTAACATGGAGCAGTCTTGAAGGTGCCATAAGGTTTTTGTCATTATTATTATTATTATTATTATTATTATTATTATTATTATTATTATTATTATTATTATTATTATTATTATTATTATTATTATTATTATTATTATTATTATTATTATTATTATTATTATTATCATCATCATCATCATCATCATCATCATCATCATCATCATCATCACCATCCTCCTCCTCCTCCTCCTTTGGTTTTGCCTGATTTGTTCCAACGATTTTTCCTCTATTGATGAAGCAGATCATGGACTTTGTTTGTATGAACACTGTATGAGCATGAGCATGAATTCTAGAATTAGCATTGACATTAGAATTAGGATGAAATACTGGTATCGGCACCCATATTGCCACTTGACTTGGTTCCAAGCTTTGCGAGACTTCCCCGCAGATGGCAGTAAAGCCATAGGTTGCTCTCAGAGCAAAGCAGTGGAATCAAAACAGGTCAGGCCACCTCCTTTGAGCATATAAGAGACCCCGCCGTCTTCCTGGGATTGGTTTTTTCTGGCTCTTCTGTGCTGTTTGTTCAAAGTCCGTTGCCTGTGCCACTGTCCCACCGGACTTGGTCCCCAACCCCACAACCATAGTTCATTGTGTGTACCAATCTGTGGTCGGAAGAGCTTGTATTCCATATCTCTGACAGAGTGGACTGTAACCCACAAATGAAATAAATCCATTATCTTCAAGGTGGCCCATATACTTCTGCTTTTTTGCTCTGTTTTGCTTCACTTCACTTTGTTACCCTTGTTTTTCCTGGCACCAGTCTTATTCCCATTTATCTAGTGGTCAGTTCCAGCAAATTTGATTTGCTGCTCAGCGCTCTGTGATCGCCAGTGTGGTGCAATGGATAGCGTGGGGAGCTAGGACTCAGGATGCCTAGGTTCTAATCACCTACTAAAGCCACAGAAAGTCACTGGGAATGCAAGATGGCCTGGGTGAAGCCGCTCCTTAAATATGTGACTTATCTTAATAGGGTATCTCTACCTTAGTTTTAGCTTGATGACTCACAGCACATATCTATGTGTATAAAACGAGCTGCATACATAGTAATGCTAGATATGAAGGAAATTCCTTTTCTATGTATAATTAACAGTACTTAAGGAAAGATTTTTGAGGAGAAATTAATTTTATTAAGACATACAGTCTCCTGTGCCTTTCCACCCCTCACGTAGGAGTGAAAGATGAATGGCCTGGAAACGGGGGGGGGGGGGGAGGAATCCTTTTGTTTCTCCTGAGTGCCTTTTGGGGCAACGGTGGAAGGGGAATCCTCCCAAATACAGTTTCCATATTGACAGAAAAGGCCTTGACGTTCATTGTCTTCTAATGTCGTGCAGTTTTGCAGCTTTTATTTTTTTGGGTTTGAAAACAGATTTCAAAACAGGCAAGAAATATGATCACACATTCAAAAAGGACTTGGAGAATTTTCTAGTGTTAACAAAGACAACAGCTCCTACTAAAGAATAACTTGTCTCCTATTCTATTTCACAAATATTTCATTCTTTATAGATACGCTATATACACATATCTGTACATAATTGTTTCTCGCTGAACTTCCTGCAAGAATTTTAATTATAAGTGCGTGGCTCTCCAACTCACCTGGAGATACAGATTTCTTCTTCATATGTCCAATAGTCTGTAATAATTAAAAGTGGTGTCATGTTTGTGAGAACTTCTGTAGATGAGGTCTGCGTACATTTTCCCGGCATGATTAGTTAGATCATAGTAAAGTACCTGATTATCTTCATTTATTTTAGGCCGCAAACACTAAATCCATGGCTTCAGAGAACATCAGGCACCGTCGATGCATATTTTAATAAATACATAGACCCGGTGAGATACCGAAAATTATCGGAGAATGGAACAACACTGCCCTCTAGTGGAAAAACGAAATTCCCATCGGCAAAGGAAGTCTGTGCCACAGGTTTATACTTTTCCAAAGCTGTCCGTGAAAGGAATGTATTGGCATTTGATTTCTATGAATTTAGAAATATTTTTATTTGTTTGAAAACAATCTCTGTTGGCTAAACCTACTAACGGACCCCTCCTCCCAAATCTAAGCAACGTGCAATAATTACAAGGAATAACCAGTACTCTTTATATCCACACACACAAAAAGAAAGAAGAGGTTATTGTGTCTCGCCCAATCCTACATCTGAAGTGAAGAGGCAATCTTTACAACGAACGTAATGATGCCTTTTGTTTGTTTGAATGAGCTTCTTCATTCATAGATATTTTGCTGAACCAGATAAATAGCTTCTTTAAGCCTATGGAAAATGAAATATTATCTTGATGGGAACGATGTTCCTTTTTCAATGCAGATCTTATGACACTCAGCCACCCCCATATCTAGGAGCTGTGGATTTTCCTTCCTATACAGTATTTTGTTTTCATGTTCGTAACCATGCTGCCTTGAACTTGTGGGTTTCATTTGCTCGCTTTCTGCAGTCACGACTTCCTCTCTTTCACTTAAACACCCTTCATTTTGGAATTACATTACCAAATGCCTCTGCTTTGTTGAAAAGGCTCGACGTATTCCTTACCGCCAATCAACCCATCAAAAAAACAAACAAACAAACAAAAAAAAAAACACACGCGCACACACCAAAAAAGCCCATCCCCAAAACCAAAATGACTTGTAATTTTAAAAAAAATGTGTTGGTTTTTGGAAGCAAAGACGCTCCATAGGTTCCTACAATAAGCTCGCACTCTGTTGCTGAGTCTGTGCCGCCATTTTGAAATCAATAAACATGGCCTTGGATCAATCGGTGGCAAGTTGAAATCCTTTCGACCCCAGGCTAAAGGCACCGAAATGAAGCTTTCTCGTGAACTGGGGTTCTGCAGCCACTCAAGCCTGTCCTTGCTCCGTCTTAGCGGCTTTGAGCACGCCAACTTCCCTAACCTTTCCCTCAATGGCAAGGGAGTTGTCCTTCGAAAATAAGGCGCCTTACTCACTCCACGTCCCCCCCCTCGCCAGCCCTACCGAAATTGTGTGTACCATCGCCACCCTTTCACCCCCGCTAGGCTTCAGTGTTTGAAGTGTGTTTGTGTCTCGGCTCCCCGGGTGACGTCTTGATGTTTATAGTCCAGATTTTAAGAGCCGGTGTTGTCTGCGTGGGTGTTGTACCCTAACAAACACAAACATCCAAATAAGATGGTCTCAAAGGGGGGGGGGAGCGCCATCGCGTGTCATAAACTCATTAGGTCCAGACGTCTAGCCTCCTCAATGGCTTTATTATACCCAGGTTCTTCCTGTTTTTATTTTTTTATTTTTAAGGAATTATAGGTATAGGGTTGACAGTAAATGGCGGAGAAACGCGGCACCTTTTCCTCAGACTTTATCGCTCTGGGTCTTGGCCTGTGCGGAGGGAGGGGAGGAAAGGGAAAGGAAGAAGTGATAGCTCTCTACATACTCAACAGGCCCCCAATGTCTCTGCGTCTGCTCCCTCCACCTTCAGGCTCCTCAGAAAGGGCTGAACAGGCCGTCCCTGCATATTTTTTCCTTCTGTTGGTTTCTGCAGAAAAACAGCGCTTCTCTCTCCCTCCGAAAGGTCAGCAGAACACATTCTGTCTCCCCTCATTCCCCGAGAAGTCTACACGACCTTGTGGGTAGCCATTGTGCGTGTGTCTGTACGTGTGAGTGAGCGAGTGAATGTACACAACTCACCTTCCAGCTGAAGTTAAAGCCCTGAGAAGCGCCGCTGATGTCCAGCTGGAAAGCTGAAAACTCTCCCACTGAAATCGGTGGGATTTCAAAACAGCTCTGACACACTACTGGACAGACAAATACCTGGACACGCCTAGATTCGGATAAAGTAATTGGGGTAAATGATTGAGCAAAGTGGACCCATGGCTAAACAGGAGCCATTAATTCTAGCGCGGCTGGTCATGTCAAAGGAACCCCTCCTTCCAATGCATTTCCAAGGTAAAGGTTTAATTTTTTTTCCCCAAAGATCCCGCCGTTCAAATAATTATGAATCAGTTCCAACCCCCTCTGTGGATTCCTTGGTTCGTTTCCAGCCTTTTCCTCCCCGGCGTATCAACCAGAGGACATTACTAGATGAACCATCCGAATGTTTCGTTTTATTTATTTTGTCTGTTTGTTTTAAAAAGGAAGGCAGCAAACCTTCAAGCACCACGAAAGGGCCGTAAACTTAAGGGCAGCTCACTCCCCGCAGTTGCAAAGCAAAAGCGGGGACGTCCTTCTAAGAAGGAAAGGTCATAGGCTACGAGCTCAGACCAGCGATTAAGCCTCACCGCCTGATTTCCGCAGAGAGCGAGCCTTCCTGTCGATCCGTTCCCTTTTGTTCCGCGGCTGAGGATGTGCAGGCCAGTCAGGTTCAAATATGAAATATATCGGGGGTAGGAAGCTGGTGGGAGGGATCCGGCAATAAACGGGGTGAGGTGGGGATCTTCTGAAATCCTTCTTGATTTGGGCCCAGCTGGTACCGCGGCGGAAGAGAGCGTCCACTTTCGGTTCTGTGGTGGACGAGGGGTTCTTGAGCTTAGAAATCGTTTTGCTCTCTCACACTACTATCCCCCCCGCACAAAAACAGCAACAACTGTGGGTCTCTTGGAGAAAAAAAACACGGCCGAACCTGAACGTCGTAGGGAAGTCTGGGCGATGGATCTAGGCGCCCTGTTTTATTTCCACCTGACAAAGAGAAGTCAAAGGCAAGCACAGAGACAAACAGACACACACGGAGGACGGCCTTCTCCCCCTCGTTTTCCCTTCTCTCTTCTCCTTCCCTCCCGCTCCGCCTCCCAAACGTGGAGATTTTCACTCGATCAGTGAATTATATAGGCAATGATAATTACAAAAAATAATCAACCCCCCTCCCCAAAAAGAGGAAGCCCTTCAGAAAGGCATGGAGTGGCATTCCCAGCGGTGAAACTGCAAGAACTTCGGGCCTGCGGAAATTAAGGCCGTTTCAAGGGCTCCTTTCGAGACTTTCCGCCGGTGAAGGAAAACACAGATTTCCAAGACTGCGCTCGGCTAAGTCTCCGTGTGGGTCACCTCTTCCAAAAGGAAACCTACGGGAGGAGGGAAACGGATAGCGTCTTTTGCTTCGTCTTGCTTTGATTTGATTTGCTTTCTTTTAGGAAGTCTGGGTCAACGTGCTGTTAACATTAAATTATCCTTCAATATTGCCGGCTTGTTTCTCGCTTTTGCCTGTAGGTTTGTGTGTTTGTGTGAGGGGGTGAGGGGTGAGGGGGTGAGAGACTGGCTCCCTTTCATTCTCTGTTTCTCTAGACTAGGTCACTTGGAAGAAGCATGTCCAACAATTAATATTGAGAAAGTTCCCAAAAACTAATGCGCACTCACAATATTCTTAAAACCAAAAGGGAAGGTGAGGGGAAAGAAGTAAGTTCCGGAAACCCCTTGTCCAGCGAGATAAGGACTCCCTTACCCACCCACCCCTTTCCTCTCCGAAATACCTGACACAGACCACATTTACTGCTACCTAAACAAAGCAAAACCGAATCCTGATCGCTTGAAAGTTCTGAATCGATGCACCTGGGAGCGTAATGATGTTAACAACAATTAATATCTATATTTTTGCGTCTCTGTGTTTGAAGAGAAATCCCGGTAATCTTCCGCAAACACGCGTACACACATCTCCCTTCCAAGGCGCTAGTCCCCTTTATTGCCTTTCTCCTTGTTCATCTTTTTCATTTTCATTCTTCGGTTCTGAAACCATATTTTGACCTGTCTCTCTGTGAGGTTTAAAATCCTAGCCACTTCATAACGGCGATCGCGGGTCAGGTACATATTAAAGAGGAATTCTTTTTCCAGTTCCAGGGTTTGAAATTTTGTGTAAGGGCAACGCTTTTTCCTCGTGGAACGAGCGTGAATCCAGTTTGCCGCAGGATTATCTGGAAAAGCGGGGTGGAGGTGGGGTGGGGGACAGGGGGGAAGAGAGCGGAGAAAATCAAGGGGCGGAAGGTTCGGGTTTGGAAGGGGAAGACGGGCAGACGTCGAGGGGGGGTTGTGGAAGAGAAGAGGGAGGGGAAAGGTCGTTAAATTAATTTAACGAAGGAGGCCTGCTCTTTTCACAATTGAGGAGGAATTATCATAAAAGCCCGAATGGCCCAGTCTGTTTACTGTACAAATGATGTCTTCTTGATGGTGGAAGGTGGTTATGGGGAGCTTTTTTTATGGGTGCTTGTTGCTGCTTGCGCGCCGGTAGGCGTCTAGACGTTTTTATAGGTTAGTAAAACTATCAGTTTTGCACATTGGAGCCTTACAGGTTTGGGCAATAAATCAAAGCAGGGTGCAATTTCTTTTCTTTCTCTCCCTCTCCCTCCCTTTCTCTCTCTCTCTCTCTCTCTCTCTCTCTCTCGTGCTCGCTCGCTCGCTCTCTCTCGTTTTGTTTGGTTTTTAAAACTTACTTGGGTCAAGTTGCTGCTGCTGCTTCTCCTCCTTCAGATCGCTGCTCGGGCTCGGGTTGCGGCTGCAACCGGAGGCTGGTTTGGCCGAGTGGGTCCCGTTGCCGCCGCCGCCGCCGCCGGCCGTGGAGGAGGGGTTGGTGGCGGCGCCGGTGGTGCCGGCGCTGGGGACCGGGTGGGCTCCGTGGCTCCCCGCCGCCGCCGCCGCCTTCTCGCGGGCTTCTGCCAGAAAAGAACTGCACGTGTAGTCGGGCGGCCCGCCGATCCCCGGGGGCTGCCCCCTGGACGAGGCGCACTCAGTCCTTTTGGAAGGAGAGGTGGCGGAGCAGGAGGAGGAGGAGGAGGAGGAAGAAGAAGAAGAAGCGGCGACGGTGGCAATGGAAGCGGAGGACGGGACCGTGGAACAAGCGGCGGTGGCGGCAGAGGACGCAGAGGAGGAAGAGGAGGCGGCGGCCGCAGAGGAAGCCGCGGATCCGCCGCTCTCCGGCTTCACGGTCCCGTAGTGGCCGACGCCAGAGGAGCCCGGACCGACGCTGGCGGGCGCGAGGGTAGCCGCAGCCGAGCCGGCAGCAGCAGCAGCAGCGGAGGCGTGAACGCTGGGGCCCCCGCTGCCGCCGCTCGGGCTGCTGGGGAAAGAGGCGAAGGGCTCGATCCAGGAGCGCACGTATCTGCCGCCGCCGCCGCCGTTCTCCCCCCCTAAGTGTGGCTGGGGCATGTACGGGTGGTAGATACCCGGCATGGGCGCCGACGGCTGCGGGTGGACGGCCGACCACGAGGCGGAGAAGACGGCGGCGGACTTGGGCGCGAAGCTGCAGGAGGCGAAATCCGAGCCCTCGGCCCCCACACCTGAGGGGGATGGCCTGGGGGTCGCATGGTGGTGACCTCCTTGCAGGAACCGGCCGGCCCCGCCGCCGCCGCCGCCGCCCCCGCCCCCGCCGTAAACTTCCTCGCTGTCGTGGCCTATGAGCGAATCGACATAGTAGTTACTGAGGGTGCCGCTCGACGACATTTTTTGGAGGCTTCCTCCGTGGCAGGGCATATGGGGGGGAAGGCAAAAAAGGTTACTCTGTTAACTGTAGATGATCGCCGTGCCCTGAGAACAATCGTAGTATTTTGCAGACTGCCAGCTTCAACCATTGGTCCCTCCGCCCACGTGATCATATTTACCAATACTCTTGAGTAAATCAATCCGCTAAACTGAGAATGGGGGGTGGTGGGGGTGGTTTTCAGTGATTAAAAAAACAACAACAACATCTAATCAGCCAACAAGGACAAGACACACACACACCCATCGCCATCCTGTAGGTGTATGTATAAAACAGTATTTATTAACAGCCATCCTCTCGAGTGTCACTGTGTGCTGCAAAGGGAAAAACCCGCCACCCTTCAGACTCCAGGCGGGTGTGGCGCAGGAGCAGCAGCAGCAGCAACTTGGCGGAACTATTTCTTTCACCTTCCTGGAGGGATCCCGACCATTCATTCCGACCATCGGCCCCACGGACCGAAGTTCTGCTGGGCTGGGTTCCTCCCTGCCATTGAACCCGGCCAAGAAGCCCTCCCGTTGAAAGAAAAAGAAACCAGGAAGGCCGAAGAAGGGGCGACACACGCAGAGACGCCCGTAGACAGACACACAACCCAGCCCCGAAGCCTTTCCTGTGAAAACAAATTCTCCCCAAAGCTACGAAGCACATAAAGCCTGGCTCCTCGTAAAGCGGGGAGATGTTACAGTAAAAGCACACAATGCGCAGACTGCCATTTTTCAAGAGGCAGCCTTGGTGTGGTTTCCTTTCTTCTTCTTCTCTCTCTCTTTCTATTTATTTTTAAACAGGGCAGGAGAGAATGGTTGTAAAACGAGAGAGCGAGCGAGACAGAGCAAGCGAACGAGCGGCCCATTGTGTTGTTTTAAAACAGGTGGAAGACCTCTCCGCAATGATTTTATGCCTTTCAATAAAAATTTTATGAGGTGCATTTGATTATAGATTAATCTGGCCCTCTAATAAAATGGACTGATGGCAAGCGAGAGGTGGAGGGGAGGGAAGAGAACTCTCCTCTGTCTCTGTCTCTCTTGCTCTTCCCTCTTTCCCCTCTTCCCTCCCCCCTCCTCTTTCCCTTCCATCACTGACTTAAACCTGAGCACCACCTTAGCGTGGGGAGGGTGGAAACTCGGGTGCTTCAAACGAGGCGGTAGCATCCCCTCCAGGCACTTCAGAGTTGGAGGGGAAAAAAGCCCTAAACGATTGAATATAACAAGCGAAGGAAGGAAGGAAGGAAGGAATGAGTCCTGGTTTTCGCTTGCCTTCAACGCAGCTCGGTTGGAAGGAGACACTTCCCTCACTCAAGTCCGCTTTGCAAACACTCGCTCATAAGCCAAACACAAGACCCACTGCAATGAGGATTGCGAAACTTCTCTCCCACCCCTAGGATATTTCCTTGGTAAATACAAGCTTTTACACACAGAGAGACACACGCACACCGACAGAGAGACTCCACCCTCCCTTACAGAGGTCACGGAGATTCAATCTGGTTTTATCACCTTTTTTATTTTCCTGGAGAGGCCAAGTTGCCAGAAAGCGTTCTGGACCCGGAGTGAATCTTCCACCGATATTTAAGAACTAATCGGCCAAATTGTTTTTCTTCTTCCGTCGGTGTTTGCTCTTCAGACAGGCTAAGAGAAGGATGAGCTTGAATGTGGGAAGAATTGGCGGGGTTAGTTCGATTTCAAGTCTTTGCTTGGAATAAAACAATAAAAGAAAAAACAGTAGGAAGAAAACATACATGGTTGGCAACATATAACTTCCAAACGCAGAGCTGAAATTTCCAGTTACTTATGACTGACTGCTCTCTTAAAGCACCTCTCAAAGATTTGCTGGAAACCAATTTTTTAAAATATTGGCCTGTTAAGTTTTGATTTGCTGTAACACACACACACACACACACACACACACACACACACACACACACACACACACACACAAACACACACAGAGTTTTTTTTATGTCCAAGAATGCCCATTTCTTGACGTGTGCGCATCCACATGTATTCACACTTAAGATTCATTGATACATTTAATGTGCAAGCCCATAGAACCACGGGGAAGCCAATATTGTCATTTTCAGGTAAAGCAGAAGAATTTCAAAAATGGGTCAGAGGGAGTGTCGCCTTCCTTAAATTGTCAAAGGAATATCTTCTGGTGTTGACTGAGAACGTATTTTGTAATAAATTGATAAATAGGCTCAGAATGGCCCAGAAGTGCCTTGTGTGTGTTGTGATGAAGAGATCTTCTCATGCGAAGCAACTGAGATCACGAGATTATTTTATTTAAAAAAGCACAACCTTCGGTACATCCAACAATGTGGTATGAACACAGATAAACTCTCTCACACAGCCTCTCTCTTTCCTTCTCACACACCCCTACTCGTATATAAACGACCCCCCTCTTTCTCTTACTATCTATGCAATAAAGATGCTTTCTAGGTGCGCACCCTGAGTTCATGTAAATCCCCGCCGTTTCTGATCTGTTGGAAGTGTTCGGCCATAGGTACACACATTCTTCTGGAAGGGCAACATGCCCCGGAGCAGGTCCTGGAAAGCGAGAGGCTGGAACGTGGGATGACGACCCAGATCTTTTATGAAACCACTGAGTATCTTTAGGAAAGCAAATATTTTCAACCTTTTGGAGGACATTTCTAGGTTTTAGAAACCAAGCAGGGGTGTTTCCTGATGGGTTACCAGCCTGCCTCGGAGCCGACCGCTTGCCCTGAGCTTTCCAGTCCTTTTTGAAGGTGAAAGCATTTGGACTTCATCTCGGAGTCATGTTCATTTGCAAACTCTCTTTTAACTCAGTTATTGCTTCCTCGTCGTTTTTTCCTCTCTTCCCCCCCCCCAACTCGGCTTCTTTCACCACCACCCCCTTTCCTATTCCTCTGGCAGGATCGAGTGGCGAGGGCCCATATTTCGCAGGGTCGTGAACTTCTTGATATGTGCCAGGCAGGAAGGAAGCAGCTACAGCAGCAGCAATCCAGAAACTAGAAGAGGTTAAATAGGTTGGGGTGTTCAACCTTTGCTACAGAGCGTGAGGTTTCCGAAGCTAAACAGGGAAAAGGCCCTGGTCAGAGACCGCCGCCCCCCCCCCCCCCCCCGCATAAAGTACGGAAAGCGTACGGGCCCTGGGGCGATCGGTTTATACCTGGGCCGATTAAAGGGGGGAAATGGATCATTTTAAAAAAAAAAAAATTAAAAATTATTATTCTCAAATGAGAATTTGTACTGCTTTTTTTTTTTAATGTACTTAGAATTTCTACCTGTCTGCCTATCTAGGAATCTAACTGAATGTATTTAAAGAAAAACGAAGTGAAGGAAAACAGGTCCGCTTCGCTGCTATTCGAGAGCAATTTTTAGATCTCCTTATAACATCCGCTCGTTTCCTTCTTAGGGTTTTTGTGTCCAGCTTTCTTTTTATTTCACTTGAAAGTCAACTTACCATTTAGGAGGGGCTGGCAGGAAGACGTCCAGGTTTTTAAGAGTCGTAACATTTTACAGGCTTTTCAGAGGGCTGGCTCGCTCAAGCGGCGGCCGACGCTAAGCCGCAATATTGGACCTTTTCCTCACAACCTTCCAGTTTACGATTGTTGGTGTTGGTGTTGTTGTTTTTTTAAGGCAGAAAAGGGGCCAACATAAAGGAACTCAGCTGACCTAAACTTCCCTCCAACTTCCAGTTCATTCCACTTGCTTCGACCCTTCAGTTGGGCAAGAAAAAAACCATGGACTTCACAGAGGCTGGGTGGGGTGGACGGGAGAAGACCCTGCGAAAACTGTCAACTATGGTTTGGCATTTTATTTTATTCTGTTTCAAATTCTTCAAAGACCAAAGGAACCTCATGACTTTACAGAGTTTATTGCATTATACATGCGAATAGGACATGCACAATAAGAAGACATATTGCTGTTTATACCACTACCATTCCACGTATGCACCACAAGGAAAAGGGGGAAAATGTCTACAGTTGAGAATGAAGGAGTCCATGGCACGAAGAACAGGTCTGACGCAGACGGAAAAATGGATTGTTACATCATAAAATGTGCTTTTTAATTCCCCCCTCGCTTTCCTTTTCTTCTTCTTCTTTTGCCTCCCGCCCCCACCCCACCCTACCCTCAAAAGTTTCTTTTTTTTTCTTTTAAAATAAATCTTGAAATATTTTTTATATATTGAAAATGTTATGGTCCATGTAACAGCCCCCACATAAATACCACGTGGTTAGTTAAAAACACTGGGAGGAGGGGGGGGGAAGTCACATTGTCCGGATGTTCGGCAGCTCCAATAAGTTAAGACCAAATGATCATATTCAATCAGTTTACCCTGCATTACGATGAGAAAAAATAATAATAAATTACACGTGCTAGGTTTCTTTTTAATATATATATATGTATGTATGTATATATATATACTCGTCATAGGAACATACATAGACACTTGCAGCACTAAAAAGAAGGACAAAAGGTCACATTCTATCAGAAATGTAAAAAAAATTGGAAAATGAAGGGGTGTGTTTTTTCCTCTTCCCCCCCCCCCTCCGGAAGTCTTTCCTACACGTGTAGCAACTGGTGGTAACTGAGCTTATACCTCAGTTATGGTCAACCCTCAGGTGAACCGGTTTAAGAGAAGGTCAGATTAGCAGTCAGTTCTCGGATTCGATTCTCCCTGCTCATCTTCTTGAGCTTCATTCTGCGGTTTTGAAACCATATCTTGACCTGCCTGTCAGTGAGGTTTACGCTCTTACTGATCTCTAGGCGGCGCTCTCGAGTGAGATACATATTGAATAAGAACTCTTTCTCTAATTCCAAGGTTTGATGTTTAGTATAAGGACACCTCTTCTTTCTGCCACTCTTTGCAGTTAACCAATTGCTGGTTGGAGTATCAGACTTGATTTCCTCTAGCAAAATTAAAGGAGAAGGAAGGAAGAAAAGAAAAATAAATAGAAAATGGGGGGAAAAAAAGACAACACCTCAGTGTGTTATAGTGTACCCTTGGCCATGAACCCACCTCCATTGTGTCTTGCAGATATGGTGGTTTGTAGGTATTAAACATTGTTAAGAAGAGGCGTGCACTAAAGAAGGGTGGGTTTTTAATAGAATGGCTTTCCAGGTTCCAGTTAAACAACGATAGCAATGCAAACGACCATTCTCTAGATTATTTCCAGACGTTGTCTATGCACAATCTCTATACATTAGCACCCATACTTTCATTACTCTATGACATGAGGAGGGACGCATATGAATTCTGCCATCTTTCCAGTGGTCACATCTTACTGGGCGTGAATTGTAAGTACCAACTCAAGAATTAGGAGCCATGTACTTGGGGAATGCCTCAATTAAAAACAGTTTTTATCCCCTTTCCTTTGAAAGAGGGATCCGCCTACATCACCCCTGCAATTAAACAGTCAGAAAAACCAAGATGGCCTTTTTACCCTTAATGGCGCCGGGGGTAAGGATATCTGGGAAATACCTAGAGCAAAGATGTTTTTCATTCCCCTTTGAGGATTTTTCTTCACCAGGTAGAAGCAAATGTTGACCTAGGCTACTAAGTGATCGCCTATAATTGTTGTGCACTTGGTATGCATACAATTTTGGTAAAATTCATTGCAGAGATTGCAAAGATAATTTTTACTAATAGCACGTTTCCCGGTTTTTTTCCCTATTGCACCATATGTGCACCCCCCCATTCCCTTTTATAAGACAAAGAAATTGACTCTCCCTTTAGTTATTTAGTATTAGCCTGCAAACTATAGCAAATCTTTGAAGAGCCATTCTAGGCTACCTAAAGGATCAAATCCCAATTTTCCTTGTCTAGGAAGAAAAAAAAAACTACGTTTCTTATTGTACATCTCCTTCAAACTTGGTATAGCTCTGCGACACCTCTTTTTTCCTACAATTTTTTTTAAAGCTTTATTTTCAGTATCTGTTTAGAAGTCAAAGGAGCTAGAAAAGAAGGGGAGGCACAGGAAATATTTGGCCCCAATCTCACCAAAGGAGAAGTCGAACTGTTTGGGATTTATCAACCTCCAGCTTAAAAATCCTTTTTAGAAGGGGCTCCTGCAGGAGTCGGTCCAGAGGAAACACCTCTTTTCATCCCACCTCCCAAAGGGTGAAAAAAAGAGATGAACATAAGAAATATTGTGGAAAACCTATCTAACCCTTTCTTTTCCCCCCCCTCCACTGCCCCACCCCAGAAATGCTTCAGAGAGCTTAGAAGGAACAGAAACAGACAGAGAGAGAGAGAGAGGGAGGGAGGGAGGGGGGAGAAAGAAGAAAGAGAGTTCTTTTGCTCAACCCTTCTAGAAGGGTGCCTTGAAGCACTACCCCTTGAGGTTTACGAGACCAGGCGCCCAAGTGAGGCTGCCACCCTCGTTAGGCTCACCCAGTTCCGTCATGGGTACCGACCTTTGCTTTCTTTCTCTTGGCTTTCTGGGCTGGACACGGAGGCTTCGGCCAAGCAGCTCCGGTCGTCCTGCAGCGCCGACTTGGTCTCGGGACTTTCCACTTGAGAGACTTTGGCAGAGTTGTCGGGGTGGTGGTGGTGATGATGGTGGTGGTTGCTGCTGCTGGTGCTGGTGCTGCTGCTGCTGCTAGTGGTGGTGTTGCTGCTGGTGGTGCTGCTGCTGTTGGGATTTTCATTCATTTTCTTCTCCATCGGAAGTTGCGAGGCGAGCTGCGGTTTGGATGCGCCGCGAGGGTTGAGCTGTAACATGACAGTGGAACTCGTCTCGGGGCTGTTATTGTACTCTTGGGTTTTCCCAGTGGCGTAGGTCTGGCTCAGCCTGAAATATCCTGGGACGGGAACCTCGGGGTTTTCAATGGGGCAGGAGTCAGAGACCAGCCTCTGGTAGGAAGGGACGTCGGATGAAGACACCAGCTTTGACCTCTTGTCCGAATACATGCAGCAGTTGGTCTCTTCCTTAATATTTGTCGTAAAGGAACAAGTGGGGACCTGCTGAGTAACAGGTTGCTCTATTCGGCAGGACCTGTTGGGGTCTGTCCAATTGTCTACTTGAGGTATATAAGGATGTACATTCATACCCATAGTATTTTGATGGTTAACTTCTCTTTTTGCCAGAGACGGTAGAAGTCCACAGGTTTGCATCCCATAAGTCCCAATGTCTGTGCTGGGTGGCATGTACATGCTGGCGCTGTTGGAATAAAAGCTATCGCTCCTGCACGCACTGATCAAGGAATCGACTAAAAAAGTATTCGCGGCAGGAGAGCTGTTGGGAAAGGACATTTTGGGGAGGAATTTGAAGAAGAGGGATTGTGTCCTTTGTAGGCTGACATCTCTACGAAAACATTCCCTGTGTAATTGTGGATGCCTCTGCACAACCACATGACTGCTAAGCCAATGAGATTTGAAAATGGCCTTGAGCCGCTACCTCCCCGCCGGTCACGTGCTTCGCGGGACACTCCGGGCTGCGGCGCAAAGGTGGTCAACAGCGACACCTACGAGGTCCGAGCGAAAGTGCCGCGCGCTCCTCCAGGCGCCCAGAGCAGCGGCGGCGGCAGCATCAGGAGTAATGGCAGGAGTAATGGCAGCAGCAATGTCCCCCCCCCCCGCGCCTTTCCTGTCTCCCCCCCCCGCAAAAAAAAAAAAAAAAAAAAGAGAGAGAGAGAGAGAGAGAGAGAGAGAGAGAGATCCATCCTGGCGCACTGCGCTGATGGAAGAGAAGGAAATGCCTTGAATGGATCCGATAGGTCCCCCCATTTCCACAAACCCCCCATAAAAGAACTAGTAAAGCCAATTGTCCGAAGTCGGCCAGATCCTGAGAAAGCCACTCGTGTCGTTTTACTCCGGGTGTCTCAGACAGGTACTTCAACAACCACGACAAAATATCCTCGCTGGGTTAAACAGAGAGGCAAAGAGGGGCGCTGCCTGGGGTGGGAGGGAGGATGGCTGGGGGGGGGGGCGGCGGAAGGGGGGGAAACATTGAAATAAACCAGAAATCTGAAATCATGCTTTGCAAAGTATGGGCTCCTCTCTTCATTTTCTCCACCTGCAAATAATCATCCTCCTGTTCCTAAAGTGCTGGTCGCCTGACCGCTCAACATTCTCTTCAGCTCCATTCCTGGGCGCCAACAGAGTCCAGAGGAGAACCATCCCTAAAGCTCACGCCAGAAGAGAAAATATATATATATATATATATATCCCTTCTGTCTCCCCCACGTCCGTCTTTCTCGTCACAATCAAATTGTTTTTAAAGAAATTGCGTCCAGTAGCAACCTTCCCCCTTCCCAAAGTTTTTTTGTATTTGTTTTGTATTTGTTTTGTTGGAAAGCAGAGAGCGGATCCTGCTTGAAGTGTACGTAGGTGATCTCTGAGAGTGTCATAATTTGGGAGGATACAAGGGGGGGGAATATAATGTTTTCCTTTTATGGGTTCTGTAAAAGCATTGGTTCCTGACAAGTGCAAGGTACAAAAGGTTGTGGAATTTATTAATACAGATTAAGAAGAATCTGGGCGATCAATAAAATTCTCATCTACATTCTTGGGCCACTTGGTAATTTTCTTGCTTCTGAAGCTTTTTCAAGAGTTATACCCTCTGTTGCCACACATGGGAAGATATTTTATGAACAAATCAATCGAGACTTTGTAAAGGATAAGATTAATAGTTAAGATTTAGCATAATGGTGTTCGCGTTATGAATTATTGAAAATTATTCTATTGATTTTTCCTCTTCACGATTAACCAAGAAGGTCAATTTTTGTTTTAATACAAATTGTCAAATATTAAAAGCTCGACTTTTGTCATAACTGTATTTTGTTTAACATTTATACCAACTTCCTTTCCAAATTTTTACAAATTTCACAGTCCTTTCTTTTACTTTTTCTATCAACAACATTTTCTTGCACACCATAAAAGAAACAGGGAAAAAAGGTAAAGTTTTCTGACAGAATATTGTTGAACTTTTTGGACAAGCACACGCAAGCAGAGGTGCACACAACATCCTCTGTAGTTCTCTTACAATAGTCACAATGGCATAACTTTATATATCTTTTATTTTACACAGAATGAGAAAGACTTCGCTACAAAACTCTCTAACTAATGGACGCAGAATACTGCTTACGTGGAAATTCTGGTGTTTATTTTAAATTAATTTCCACAGTTCAAGTTTTTTTCCTTTCTTTTCCTCGGTTTCCTGCCGCCTGCCCAAGGTTTGTTAGAACACAACCCATACACGATAGTGAAAATGCTGGCCGATGGATTTTTTCCCCACTTTAAAAAGGTCAAGATTCCCCCCCCCTTCCGCGTTTTCTCCTCATTTTGTAAGTTTTCTTTTCATTTTTACTTTCTTCTTACATCTTTTTCTCCTTCTCCCATTTCTCTGTTTTTTAAAAAAACGTTTACACGTTTCGTGTGTTTGTGGCGAAAGGCTGTATTAGGTTCATCTATTTATTTCGGGCCTTTGATCCCTCCCTGTTAGTTGACACACACACCCTTCCTTCTTCCTCCTCCTCCCTTTAAAGTAAAAACTTAGGGAAAGCAAAACAAATTATTTTAAAAGGACATTTTACATGGCACCCCTCGACCTTGTGTTTTAACTCGCCATCCTGATCTCCCCCACCCCACCCCCCAAACACCCTTATAACATCTCTTTAGACACATATGAAGGGAGCTCCCTTGGGGGGGGGGAAGGAGATGCTCCCCATCTCTCTTAGCTGAAATCATCCCGTTGTCCCCCGTTGTTGTTTTTTTCTTTTTTGAAAAAATCTCGCTGTGGCAATGAGACAGACCTTTGAAAAGCTTATCGCAGCTGTTCAAATACAACATCATTGTCAGGTTAAGAGCGGGTGGCTTTTACAGGCTACAGCTCTGGTGCTGGGCACAGAGTCTAAATGTCTTCTTCTTGGTCTCATTTTCTACCACCCTAGATTTTTCCGAACCTCCTCCCCACCCCGCTTTAAGGCTTGATAAACAAGGCGCAGCGCCAGGAAGAGGTCGTGGGCTGGCAGTGGTGGTCTTTCTCTTTCTCTCTCTCTCTCTCTCTCTCTCTCTCTCTCTGTGTGTGTGTGTGTGTGTGTGAGAGAGAGAGAGAGAGAGAGAGAAAGGATCCCCCCTCTCTTTTTTTTGCTCCTCTTCCCCCTCCCCACGTAAGATCATTATCAGAGCCATTGCTAAGATTTTGTCTGAGCCCGGCAGCAAACAAAAGTGGAGGTCACGACGATCCCACTTCGGGGGCCGGCTTTTTATGTGCTTTCCAGCCATTTTCCTTCTCTCCCCCACCCTACTTCCCCCCTTCCCCTCTAAACAAGACGCCAGACGACCCACCGAGTTTAAAGCAACCTCATCCTACGGGTTTTTTCCCCCCCTTCTGGTCTGCGTTTTAAGACTTCACCGTGAAACCTAATCAGGGATTTCATTCCCATTACATGGTGTCCCATAATCCTTATTTACACTTGCAGAAGTGTCCTAGAAATATCCCAGTAGTAACATCCTTCTGGATTTATTTTTATCTTACTTTATTGGTGCCTCTCGCGACGTTGCAACGTTTAAAACAATAAGCCGGGATGATCCTCGCTTTGGGTCTCTTGGGTCTGCATTGTTTAATGAAGTGACTCGGAAACCTCCCTGTAGGTAAGGTGTTTCCCTGGATATGAGGTGGCAGAGATTAAACCGCAATCTATTAGCTCCATTTATTTTGTTATAGACAACACTGGCTAAAGATAATTCAACACAGTTCTTAAGGAATCTCTTGGTCCATAACCAGCCACTGCTTTTAAAGAAAGGACCTGAGCCAGCATGGAAGTTTGAAAAGAAAAGGGAGGGTGGAAAAGCCAAATTTAAAATTAGTGTGACACATCTAGAGGTTGAATAAACATCTCTTTGGAAAAATGGGTTACTTAGACCTTGTGTGTTTAATGCCACTTTGGTATTAAATCATATTTAAGATGGAATAGTAGTAATTAACATTAATAAATAAATCAATATTGTGCCATAAATGAGATATACAATCTACATTACTGCAAAGGTTTTCCTCTTTACTGTCCCATATTTTTTCTCCAAAGGGGATGAAACCCGCCAAAAAAGCTCCATTTATAACTAGATTACTATTTGCAGTAAAATATATGTTGACACTACCTTTTTCTGTCTTAATAAATAATAGAATATAAAGCCTGGGAGAGAAAGTCATTAATTTAAACCTTAATTTTTGATCATTCAGATGTATTTCACACTTTGTTACGGGGCTATTTTTAAAAGGAAAAAAAACCCGATATTCTCCCACCTTTTACTATTCTTACTGCAGTTTGCTTTATTTTCAGATCTTTATTGACCAGAGAGGTGAAGGGAAAGAAGTTAGCTCGAAGTGGGAGGCACTCAATGGTATGAACATTCAATGGGACAAAACTGAGTTTCCCCCTGAAAAAATGTGGCCTTTCCGAGGAGCAGAGCAACACCCTGGAAACCTTGATTCCTATTTTTTTTTGTAGCCGTTTGAGTTACTATTTTGTCTGAGAAGGCATTTGGAAACATCCGCTTTAATTACACCGTAGAGCTGGTGTATTGGAAGGTAATTCTTTTCATTGATAAAGAAACACATTTCTACAGAACCTTGCCCTGTTGTCTTTTCTTCGTTACCGCCACATTGCAGTTATTCTATCTACTTCCCGTTCTTACGCACTGTTCTAAACATTTTGGACTAAAACAGGGAGTGGGACTGGGACAGGTCAATTATAATATCATCATACTTGGTAGCACAGGTAGCATAGCTTTATTATAACCGACTGCATTCGATAATATCTGTGGGATAATTCAGGTATGCAGATAATCCTCTCGGAAGATCTGAATCCACAAATGCATAAATACCAAAATCCTCCTGAGAGATTTCACATTTTTGGCCCGTTGTTTAACACCCCCCCCCCGATCTTATGCAGAGGGGGGGGCGGGGATGGTTCAGTTTTGGATGCTACTGCTTTTAAGAGGAAGGGCTAGGCCAGGTAAAGGTCTCCATAGGATCTACTTTTTATCCTCTCCTCGCCTGAGGTCTAATAATCCGGGGGAGGCCACGTTTACCTGAGATAACATTTAAAATAGGTACACGGCAGCTGTTTTTCAGGCAAATGTCAATAGAGCGGAAGCATTCTTAAATTATAAAACAGACAGACGGATGGACGGACAGCCAGACAACTGAGAATTGCGGGAAAGAGAACTGCAGAAGGAAAGAAAAAGGAATAATTCGGGTCCAAAAAAGCCTCCGCAGAACCACCCCACGTGCCTCACAGTTCCAAAAAGGAGGACGCCAATTTCTCAAATACAGTATTTGTCTAATTTAATGAGCAGAGTATAGATATAGATATAAATATGTAAGTATGTGTTATATAATGCGCATATCGCTCCAACACCACACGGTTACATTTTTTTTTAACAAGGCCGTCATATAATTGGGGAATGTGGATCTGAAAAGGAGGAGGGGAGGGGATAGCAGAATTCCATCATCATGCGTTGTCTTACAAGACCTGGGTCCTATTAACGGGGAGGAACAAAAGAAAAGAAAGTTTACCCCCCCCCTCCCGCGTTATTATTCTTTTCCTATTAGATTATTATATTAGAACGTTCCCTTCATTGTGGGTTTGGGCGCGTCTGTTCCAAGAGTAAGATTCTTTATTTGTGCCTCCCATTTATTTCGGGCGGAAGGGCTGGTCTAGGTAACTGATTAACAATGAACTTCTACAAATATCTCCCCTACATTACACACGCGCGCGCGCGCGTGCACAGAGAGACAAATAAGCTCACTCAAGCTTTTAGAAAAACAAAGTGCCCTACGATCTTTGCACAGAGGATGATTTGGGGTGTGTTTGGTTGATCGGATTGCCCGATCCTGCGCCCCGCTTCCCGTTGCGGGTGAGAGGAAGAAAAATCACCGCCGATTCGTGGGTATTTTGGTCTTGCAAGGTCATCTCCTAAAGCTAAGATATGCCTAATCACCGAACAATTTCGGAGAGGGGCTCTAGCCTTCTTTTTCTCTTTTATTTTCATTTTTCCCCCTTTTTTGGTGCCCTGTAGAGAAAAAAAAAGGCTTCTCTGAGTTCTATCCGCACATGATAGCATTCAGATTCTGAATAAGGAGCCAAGGTGAGGATATGGCAGTAATTTTGAAAAGACCGATTTCTCCCAGATAAATAAGCTCGCTCTTTGAGGAAAGGCCTTGTGCGAATTACTGAGACATCCCAAGGACCTGTTCATTAAAGAGCACGTTTTTCAACAATTCTAAGGGTGGCCCAGAAAAAGCAGCAGTGGTTGTTTTGACCGGAAGGGGGGAAAAGCAAACAAAAAAACCCCCAAACCCATATGTAGTAACATCTTTATTAGGACAAGAGATAGGTACAATATAGTTGTCATAATGAAGACATTAGCACAATATGGGTTTTCGATTATTATTATTTTTTAATGGTGTTATCTCCTTGCCTCCCTCTCCTCGCAAACAGAAAGATGCTTTGTCGGCACTGATAATTCTTTGCCATGGCCCTTTAAAAAAGAAACAATTAAAAAAAATTCTGTTGAGGAATGTCAAGAGATAACCCTTGCTTTAGAACGATGATCTTAAGGGGGAAATATAATCCTATGCATCATTATTATAAGATATTATGACCCAAAATATTTTTTTTATGAAATACGCCTTGTTCATGTCATAGCTCTGAGTTACTTGTTTAATAAATCTTGTTTATGCTCTATTTTCTCATTTCCCAAGCTCTGAAATCTTATAGCTCTGTATATATTAGATATTTTATTAGTCGCAGGATTATTTGAGGACGGGGGGGGGGGGCGGCGGAATTACACTTGAACATCAAGACAATTATGCATTCCGGAATATGGGAGCTCCCTCTTGTGGAATTTCTTAGTACAGCAGCCCAAGAGGCTTAAAAAAATTAAATTCCTCTTTGCCTTTTTCACATTTTTCTAATACATTATCCAATTCTTATATATATAGCTATATATATTAAAATTATTCAATGTAACATTAAATATTTTAAAAATCTGTAGTGGAAGAAACTGAAATGATTTTGAATTTTTTACTATGAATACTTTGAACATTGTCCAGATTTAGGGATAAATATAGCAAGAGTATTTGAAAGCTAGCACTAGTTAACCAATAGAGAATTGATTCAATTATTTTGCGTGGGCATATGCTGGAGATATTTTTCCTCAACTTTAAGAAAATTTCCTTCACCCTATGTTTAAAAAAAACAACTTATAGTATTTGGTTTTCTGGCCAAATATCAGTCAATAACATCAGTTCAAAATGTAATTTTCTGAGAAATTTGCATACATGAATTATCTTCTACTTCAAGTGAGATAGATTGCAGTATATGTTTGTGTGTCGATGTGTGTGTATGTGCATGTATATATTTTAGAATATATATATATACATATTATATATACATACACTATATATATATATATATATATATATATATATATATATATATATATATATATATATATATATATATATATATATATATATATATACGCACTTTGTGTGCATACACACACACAGACACACACAAAATATATATATTTGCTTTATTTTTTTCTTTTATACCATTTATCTGAGTTTTGCATTTAACTACCAAATCAGAGAGAACTATATTTTGCTTTATTTTTTTCTTTTATACCATTTATCTGAGTTTTGCATTTAACTACCAAATCAGAGAGAACTATGCTCTGGAAAAGAATCCAGTTTTACAATATATTGGGGAGACCAAGAAAAATAATAATAAAACAATAAGGAAATAAATGGAATTAGGAAAGTCTTTACAATAAACAATCTATTTGCCTAAATATCATATTTGATCAGTGACTGATAAAAGGAAAGCCCTCCTAATGAAAGCTGAGATGTTTGAAGGTCTATGTGATGCTTGCTATGCAGTAAGAAGTGTGTTTGTGTGTGTGCATGCATCTGGGGTGTGTGTGTGTGTGTGTGTGTGTGCATGTGTGAGGCAGAAGAGAGGGGAGGAGGTAGCAGGAAGAGAGAAACGGGAAAAGAAGCAAAGAGGGTGGGTGGTGGTGAAAATAAGAGAGGAACCTTTAAGGCTCCTAATTATTCAGAAAGGTTAAAGGTGATGACCTTGACATTTTGGAAGTTCAAAGGCATATACTTTGGGGTTTTTCCCTTCCATAAGAGTTTCAAATTTTAATTTTCATCCTTGCTTACTTTTGGGTCTTTTGGTTTAAAGGTTATTTCGTATTTTTCCTCCCACCTTAATTTTATTTTTTGCCACTTTGACCATGACGGGAGTGCAAAGAGGTTGGGGCGACACCATCTCCTATTTCTACAAACCCCACCTTTGCCTTTGCCCTTTTTAAAAAGCTAAATTCTTTTCTCACTCCTCTCCTTTATTGCACATTGCGGAAATCTCTCTCTTTTTTGCCTACCAGGAGGTGCACAATATAACCCAATTAAGCTGTTTAGACCCTGAGCTTTTATGGTGTTGTCTAGACAGTTCAAGGTTTTGTAAACAGCTTTGCCAGGTCACCCAGCATAGAGAGGAGGGAAAGATCCCCACCACATTCTTCTGGGTGGGGGATTAAATTAAACATTTGACAGGTTAGTGGCTACCTAGATTTCATTCTTTGGCCTGGGCGTCAGTCTGTATAATGTAGAAGAAGAAGAAGAAAGGTCCTGTAAAATGTTGGCTTTCTTGCATCTAATTCGACTCACACAGCTGTACAAAAAAATTTCCAAGATTTGGAGTAGAAAGTTAAATCTGATCAGAATCATAAGAAGGTCCCAGCGGAGTTTTAGCTTTTCCTATGAATTTGTACTTCCAAGGGGAACGGGATTTTTTTTTGCCTTCGTTTTCCTCTTCTCAAAGTCGATTCAAAATATTATTTTTATGACTCCTACCCAGACAGAGTGAACCATTTCTAATTCAGCATTGATTGTAGCGGGATAGATTTATGCACAAGCTTAACCTCACGTACCACCATCTCCAGCCCAGTCTGAAACGGGACTTGGATGTGCTTCCTTTTGGGTGGCTTTTACCCTTGCTTTTTTAAAGGGAAGGGAAGAAGTCGCGCTCCAGTCCAAAAATGGATACTCTGAAGGCCGCCATGTTGAATTTGACCTCAAAACTAGATGGACCTGCAGTGGCGGTGCTCACCCCCCCTTTTTTTAAGGGTTATTCTAGCAAAAGCCGAGGGGGGATAACGAGTTCTCCTTGAGAATGTATGAGAAATTTTAAAAGGGTGGTTGGGGGGGGGCTGTGTTTGCGTTCCCGGATAAGCCCGTTTCCTTTAGTCGCTACTGAAGAAAAGTCCTTAAGAGATGGACCTGCACATCATGCACACCAAGGATGCAACTCCAACTTGACTAGTAACCATTTATTCACATGAACAAGACAGCGTCTCATGCTTTCTGTACCGCAATAGAAACCAGAGATATATCCATATCAGGGTACAGATATATATCCAGTGTACGTGACTGCCCTTCCCCGCAAAATGGGGTAGAAGGAGCCCACAGAAGAAAAGGGGGGAGGGAGGGAGAGCAAGCACGGTCGGTGGACGCACTTCCTGGAGAAGACCACCTACATTTGAGGTCCACTGGTTTCAACCTTGGAAAGCGGGGGGGGGGGGGGGGAGAGCCAAAGGATGGGCGGCAATTTAAATTAAATTAAAACCACACAGCACGACAACATGAGAATGGACGTGGATTTACCCCGTTTCCCCATAGGGAGAATTCTGCACGGCCAAGCCCCCGAGACCTCCTGGGTAGACAAAGGCTGTTGCGAATGAAGAACGAGAGCTGTTGAACATGAAAACAAGAGGACCTGTCCTGTCCGCGGGGTGGATGCCATGTAAGCGGCTCTTGACGTTTGCGCTCGGATGCCAGGATGAGCGGAAAGGGAGACCCTCTCCTTCCGTCTCCCCAGCCCCCTCCCCGTCCGTCCTTTCAAAACAAGGGGTTCCCCGTGAAGTATTGCAAGCGATCTCTGTTCAGTTTCTTTTCTTTCATCCTTCGATTTTGGAACCATATTTTAACTTGTCGATCCGTTAGATTCAGCATCCTAGACAACTGGAGTCTTTTCTCTTTGTTTATGTACACGTTGAAGAAAAACTCCCGTTCCAGTTCTCTAATCTGGTACTTGGTGTAAGGGCATCTCTTTTTCCGGGACCTCTGAGGAACGGCTGAAAAAAAAATGTAGAAAGAGAGGAAGAGAGGAAGAACCAAGGGACCACACTGAGGGAAGATGGTTCCACTCAGGGACTTTCCAGAACAAGTACACTTAAACACTTCTCCCTATTCCCTGGAAAACCAAGGCCAGCCCTCTATTCCAGGGAATATTCCAACCCATTCCCAAGGAGCTTGTGATTCCGTAAAGAAAACTTTGGGAAAGCGGTTTGGAAAAAGAAGCACGAACAGAGAAAGGAAGGGGGGGGGGAAGAAAGAAAAGTAAAAGCTCCAAAGTGACCAGAAAAGACATGCCTGTTTTGTAGCAAAAAGAGGAAAGTGACTGGTTTGAAAATACTGTTAACCTCATCCAGATAGGACACCCACACCCACTGGGAAGGGAAATCACCCTGAGAATAAAAGCGGCCTTTTCCCCAAGGCCAATCCGAAAGAAAACACATTTCAGAAGGACAACATTTATTCGATTCCTGTTGTTTTTAATGGCTTGGAATGTCTCTTTCTCCCAAACATCTCCAATCAACAATTTCGTCACAATTAATATCCTCCTGTAAGACTACCTGTAAGGCCACCTCAATGGGTTTCCTATCGTAAACACACTTTACAACGGCAAAGGAAACCTTATAGGATATATAAAACCCCTTTGGATGCTTATAAAATCCCACGTAAAAAGAAAAAAAAGGGGGGGGGACCGACGGGCTTGACAAAGTGGTGGCCTTGTGCTTCCATGTGATCTCTCGATCTCTCTCTCCACACTTCACCCCACCCCTCTCAAATCTGAGCTACCCCCTCTCCCTTTAAAACCAAAGCCCAAGCCCAAACCTCTCGGCGGGGCAGCAGCGGCTGCTTACCTGCGCGGTGGCTCTTCTCCGGGCCGGCCTCCTCCGCAGGGGACTCCGCGCTGCCCTCGAGGGTCACTTTCTTGTCCTGACCGGGCAGGGGCGAGCTTTTGCTGCAGACGCTGCCGCTGCTGGGGGGTGGCTTGAGGTCGCCCTTGTCCCCCGGAGGCTGCTCGGGCTGCTCCGGGTAGGGGGTGCCGCCGTGGCCCGCCTCGTAAAACTGGTCGAAGCCTTGAGGGAGGATCCCGTTCCTGCCCACCGCGCTGTAGAAGTTTGTGGCCGCGGCGGCGGCGGCGGCGGCGGCGGCAGCGGCGGCGGCGGCGGCGTGATGGTGGGCGCCGCACACGGGGTCAGTCTTGAAGAGCACGTCGGGCCGGCGGCCGGCCGGCGGCAAAAAGTCCCTGCCGTGCATCACCTCCTCGTAGTAGCTGGGCGCGTAGGTGCCTCGGTAGGGCCACTTGGTGCCGCCCCCGGAGGAGCCGCCGCCGCCGCTGCCCGGGCCGCCGTTGCCCGCGCCTCCTCCTCCTCCGCCACCGCCGCCCGCGTAGTCCCTGAAGGCGGCCACTTCGCGCACCGGTTGCACATGGGGCGGCAGATTGGAGGCATAGGGGAAAGCCATTTGACAGGAAGGCGACTGGGAGAGGAACGAGGGCTTGCTGGAGAAATCCGAGGGAGAGACGTAATAGGCGGCGGCGGCGGCAGCAGCAGCAGCAGCACACCCGGGGAGGTACATGTTGGAGGCCCCGTGGCTGCCGCAATCGTCAAAGTCACTCATGTCTTCTCCTCCTCCTCCTCCTCCTCCTCCTGCTCTTCCTGCTGCTGCTGCTGCTCCTTCTCCTGCCGCCTCCGGGCGATCGCGGGCGGGCAGCAGCAGCAGCAGTAGCAGCGCCGCGCGCATGGGAGCCCCAGCCCGAGCCCCATCTATCTGCACCAGAGGCTTTGGGGAGGACCAGCCACCGAGCAGAAGGAGGAGAAGGGGGAAAAAATCCCACCGTGTGCTGCTGACGTGCAATTCATCTTGATTGATTCGGAGTGGTAATTATGTCACGTGACGGAGGCGATGGAGAAATGTCCTTATATCTATATCAGCCCCCCTTCTGCCCACCCACCCACCCGACCCGCCCGCCCGCCCGCCCGCCCGCCTGCCTGCTCGCCGCCGCCAAAGGTTCTCTCCAAGAGCTCCTCCGAAACAGCCTCCTAGCTCACGCGCACCCCACACACACACACACACACACACACACACACACACACACACACACACACACACACACACACACACACACACACACACACACAGCAGGCAAAGGCTTGGACAAGTAGGACCATTTCCAGCTCTCCCAAACATCGCCGCCGCCGCCACTCCCTCCCCCGCTCCTCTTCCTCCCCCCTTATCTCCCCTTCCCAACCAGAAGAGAGGATGAGCTAAAGGTAGGGCAGCGAATCACCTGGGGAGGCCCTCTGGCTGCCCGGGTGCCTCGACAGGCGAGGCTGCTGCCAACGCCGGGCAGATTCGCCCAAAGCACAGAGAGATGAGGGGTCCAGGGGTGAGCTGGTGGGGAGAGAGGATCCTCGTTCCACCATCGCTTCTTTCTGAAACACAAGTAAAATTCGTTTCTCTCTCTCTCTCTCTCTCTCTCTCCCCCGTCCCCCACAACACTTTTAAAACATAGACATTCACCGGAAATGGAGTAGGGAAAGTGTGAATGAGCAGAATTCTCTCCCTTCCCAGCTCCGCATACCATCTCTAAGATTTGCCAAGATGGGAGAATCCTGATCTCTTCCTAGAAATGCCATTTCCGGTCTCGTTTCTCCGCGTTCTCTCTCTCTCTCTCTCTCTCTCTCTCTCTCTCTCTCTTTCTCTCTCTCTCTCTCTCTCACACACACACACAGAAACACACACTCCACCCGGGCGGCCACCCGCTGAGCCTGAACTGGCCAGGGTTTCAAGAGTAAAATCTTCCCCTTGTTCCAACACCCAAGAGACAGAATATAAATGTTCAAATTTTTTGTACGTGGGATAAGCATAGAGGGAAAAAGGAAGAGAAAGCGAGAGGAAAAAGGAGAGGGAGACTAAGAGTACGAGACTCAAACTACAGACATCATTTGTCTGTTTTCATCCAGGGGAGAACCTTGATGAAGGCTTTTCGGGCCGGCAAAATACGAGAGAACCTCATGCGTCTTAAGGTGGGGCGCCTGAAGCCCAAAGAGCAGCGATCTGCCTCGGAAAGCCGAAGAGGCGATCAATACACTACAAGGCACAATTTCAACACGAACCATCCTCGGAATCCTTCGAAGGGGAAAGGAGAGAAAACATCCTATCTGGGAATTCATTCGATCAGGCCACACAGAATTCCACCTTGTTCTCGGCGGTCCTGCTTTGGAAATGGATTCTCCTTGTTCACACCATCTCTCTTTCTGCTACAGCACTAAGGCTCACGGCATAAGGGAGAGGGGAAAAAATAAACAACACACCCGAACACACACCGTGAACAGCCAGCAAGAAAAGGGCGAAAAAAAAATCCCTCTGACAAACCATAAAATATTCAAACACATTTGGGAGACCGTTTCTCCTTTCCCCCACTCCTCATCCTACTGTCGTGCTATAGGCAAAATGTAGTACAAGGCTACAGTGCAATGCCAAGTTTAACCCCTGTCCTCACTTCTCTTCCCACACCAAACTCACTCGGCGCCAAATCCCGAGGACTTTCTCAAAGACAACAAGCTGCAAATGCGAATTCCTGCCTCCGAACCCATGCCAGGGTATTCTTAATAAATCAGATTTGCCTTTTCGTTACCCAGAATTCTGGTCGTAAGATGGGATCTCCCACTTATTTTAATTTATTCAGGAACCCAGGAGCGGAAGCGAGTGGGGCTGAAAATAATAAAATTTGGTTCTCAAGGCCACATATATGCATGGCTGTCCAGAAATTGGGAAAGACACATATAAATAGATAGATAGATAGGCAGTTAAATCCGCTGCTGAACCTTGTAACCATCATCTGCCGCAAATCCTGACCAAACATGACTCCGGATTGTAACCACCGGGCTGCAATCCTGCTCAGAAAATGCTTTAAAAACCGGACTGAATTTCGCAAGCTTTCAAACCGTCTAAACGTGGGTGAGGAATACACTGTACTTTTATCTGTACTTTCATCTGTATCCATCTACATTTATGTCTAGATCTAAATATACAGATAAACACATGCTGGATAACACATAGAAAGAGCAATTGGGAACGAAAGGTGATACATTGTATTGCATTGAATTGAGGTGGTAAGGATATACGAATTTATTAAAAACATGGGATCTTTTGCTGCCACGGACAAAACAAGAAATTATTCAGTATATTGAATGCAGGGGGTGGGGGATAGGCGAAATAGATCGACACCCGCAGTGGCTAACGCGCGATGCCTCTTTTGCACTCAGTTCTCGGCAGGAAGCCCAGAAGGTCGAGCCTTGCTGGTCTCAAAACGCCTTCGCCTCTAAGGCTTGCCAAGCTGACTCCCAAATCTGAACCTCTTTTCCTGATCCCGAAAAGGGAGGGAGGGAAGACCATAACCCAAATGCAATCCAGACCTTCCTTCCAGTTGTCTACCATCTTTCCCTTGCCTGCTTGTATGGCGCCCTCAATGCAACATATAACATTTCATCAGATAAAAGGAACAGATCCAACCGGGGCCACCCACCCACCTACCCCACCCATACAGCAATCCTCCAAATCCAGAGCCGCATTTTCTTTTGAATGCCCCGTAGCTGGGTTTTGTGCTTTTGCTGCAGTGCCTGCCTGCCTGCCTGCCCTCCTCCCTCAGTTCCCCCCTCCCACACAGACCTTGCTGCCTAGGGCAGCCAAAATGGCTTCTGTGTCTCCCAATACGAAGGAACAAGGCACAGGACTCTTCCTCTGGATCATGCCTCCCCAAGAATTTTCCAGACCAAACCCGCAATCATGCTACAAGGCAGACAGAGGATACTAGCAAGGCGTTTTCTCTTTCTCACGGACCCCACCCCACCCCACCCCCAAGGAACCACAGGAAATCCACATAAAGCTAATCAGACCAGCCTTCAGCTACCGCCTCTCCTATGCAGAGAGCTCCCTTTTGCATCAGCGACTTGTTTAGGTGGTGGGACTCTAGTGGTTTCCCACCATTTCAAGTTCAAGGACACGACCGCCTTCCCTTCCTACGGAAAAGAAACGCCCTTCGCTGTGCTAGCCCAAAGGCGCTCCACAGCCCAGAAACGCGTAAAATAACTCATTCAGAGAAGGGCTTCTCCTTTGCCCAAACAGCTCAAGCATCTGGGGTTCTCGACCTGTTCGATCGCCCTTCGCTTGAATAAGATGCCCGTCGAAAATGCGAGAAGCTGTTTTCAATATACCTGAACACGCCATGCCCTTCGGAGATCCTAGGCTAGCCCCGCGAGGCGCTCCCCCGAACCAGCAACCGCGCGCAATGCGCAACAGCAAAACGGGGGACTTTACCGTTCGGCGTCTTGAGAGGTCTGTAGTCCTCGCCTCCAACAACCAGCCAATATCCTGATTCGAGTGACATCTCCAAAGAGCCTCCGTGGAAAATCAGGACGATTCGTATCACGTTTGGTGGGGGCTGGGGGTGGGGGAGAGGACGAGAAGAGAAATGCCCGGTCCGGCTGGAGAAGGTGCGGTATTTTTGCGTGCCACCCAAGATAAGACACTAACTTGACCTTAACTTTGTTATGGCGCCCCTAGTATCTGGAGAACGTGAACAGACACTGTCTGGCAGCTCTCGTAAAAGCTGACTGGAGAAGCGATTCTGAGTCATTTCATTTATTGCCCCTCCAGTTCTGCGAGGAAGCTTTTCCCTCCCTGCCAAACTTTAATTATTTATGTTCTTTTAGGAAACACAAAAGCGCCAGGAGCCATTTAAAACAATCCGAGGGACGTTCCTTTCGCCTTATCAAACTCCCAGGCATTTGCCCAAGCGCCTGGGTTTAGCCTATCAGCGTGAAGGACCGGTCCCCGACGCCAGTGAGATGCGGATTTGTGGTTGACTCAGAGAGGAAGATGTATGCACACATGTGTGCCACTACTGAAGCGGTGCAGTCATGTCTGGGCGTGCTTTTTGCATGTCAGCGTGTGAGCAAGCGCGAGCGTGGGGAGCCAAAGAGAAAGTCCATTGTCATCTGCACATATTACACATGTGCGCGTGCCCGCGCGTGCCCGCGCGCGCAGAGAAACACAAATGCGAAGGTGGATGATTCGTAGCCACATCGGGTTGCGCTCCAGATTCTTTTTCTCCTTCATAGATAGAGAGCAACAAAGATAACGCTCTTTTTTTTAACCCGTTTGGACCGACTAAAAAGGAGGTTGACCGAAATATGAGCCCCCTTTTTTTCTCAGGAATAAACTCGGATGCATTTAAGGCCGCAATCCTGGTCACATGTTTTACCTGGCAGGAAGCTCTGCTTTACAGGATCCTGCTGCAAGCGGATTTGCAGTACTTCCAACTAAATATGTTCAGAAGGAGAACCAGTTACAAATCTATTCAAAATCTCTGGTAAATGTTGCCCACGAATTCCGACAGAGTGTGGAATGCATCCAAATATGTGAATATATGTGCGGATACTCGTATTCTTCATACAATAAGGCCCTTAAAACCTTTCCTTCAAAATTTAAAGTAATCCTAATGATTCTCAGAATAAGGGCAAGTCTAACATTCATGACTCTTTCATTTATCCAATAATTTACTAGCTATTACCTTTGTTCTAACTACAATCACATATTTAGCTGTAGAAAGGACATCTATGAGACCTACCACAAAATAGGAAATTGAATCACGGCTGTACATGTATTTGCAGCAATCTACATGTGTGAAGTAGTTTACCTGCCTAAGGTTTTTATTTTGTAATTGAACGCCAAGGATCAGCTTGTTTTTTTTAAAATGTGTAAAGCAAAAAGCCTCTTTTCTACTGACCATCAAAATGCGGATAACAGACTCCTGACACAAAGACTTGGAGGTACGCTCGTTTACTCACTTGCGCTCGTTTACTCACTTGCTTACTCGCTTACTGTAAATTCATTTCATAGAGGGGGATATTGTAAAAAGACAGCAATCCACAACTGCTGAGTAATAGAAGTTAATAAACAATTGATTGCTATTTCCATGTTTTCATTTGCTAGGATCTTCTTTATTGTAGAAACAAAAGATTTGATGTTTTCAATGATTCAGTGAGAGAAAGGGGGGTGACAGCGGAGAGGCCCAAAGAAAAAAGAAAAAAAACAAGAACTTATTTTTGTGTTCCCCACCCCCCTTTTGGTATTCAATTTTGGCCAGAAATATTATTTCAGCATTATATAATCTGTGGGTTATTACAGACTGGAGTCTTACTATAAAAGAGAGAAAGGAGGGTTTCTGAGTGTTATTGGTTTAAATAAATTTAGATAACCTTTTCAACCTTTTTGCTTTAGTTTCCACATTGTTTTTAAAAATTGCACCCCTGATAGTGAAGTCCCCACAGTATCCTTGATTGCGGAAAAGAGAAATCAATCACATAAACTAGAAACAAAACCAGTGAGAAGTTATCCACAAGGTGGGTTTGAAACATGTATCATATTATTAGGACAAAATAATAATATAAATCTTAGCTGGCTTTCTTAAAACAACTTCTTGTTTTTAAACAGGAGTTGCTCAAAAGGCCTATCAAATTTCCCTGCTCTTAATATTCAAAATTTAGATATTCTAAATAACTAAGTGTAAATTGAACAATAAATTCATTGCATGAATTTTACCATTCTGCCTTGGAATATGAAAACTCTTTTCATGCCAATTATCATTGGCAACAACGACATTGCTATTAATACTAGTGTTATTATCTACAATTAGATATTAATTAGATATTACTAGTATTATTATCTATGAACACAAAAACGTGTTTGATAAAAACTTGTGAGGAATTCAAACCATGGTGCTAAAATCAGTATTTTCATTAACATTCAAAATGTAGACAAGAAGCAAAATTCCCCTTCTAGTTTCCCTGGTTTGGAACGTCATGTAGACGATGCATTTGCTGAAACTAGAAGGATTTTAAAATAATTTTTGGTGTATTATTTGAAGCCCAGGGGAGGTGATTAAATCAAATCCCCAAATTCGTGTTAATTTCTCCTTAGTGAAAAATACATTTTTAATTAGAGGAGTCTGATTTATTTTAAAAAATCCTCTCTCTTCCTTTCCCAATCTTACACACACAAAAAGAAACAGTTTCTTTTTAATGCGGTCGTTAAATGAGTATGAAATAAAATATTACTAAAATCCGGACCTTCAGCAGCCCGATTGACGTCGGTTCGCCAAGGACAATGGCTTTAAGAAACCAGATTTCCAGTAGTTTCTTGACTAATTATGCGTTAAGTTTTTTTCCGTTGGGAACTGGGGAGGGACGGAGGGAGAGAAGGAAGGAAGGAGACCCCAGACCAGGAGGCTAAAAGCTCTTCTTATTGAGTCGCATCCTGGATTCTTTTGTGCCCTTCTTTCTTTCACTTGAAGGTTTTTGGGCAAGGCCAAAGTCAAGCTAAACACGACGGAAGGTTGCAAGGATTGTCGAGGGAGGGGGGAGAGCGAGAGAGAGCGAGAGAGAGAGAGCGCCAAGGGCAATAATGAACGCTAGAAGGGATTTGCAGAAAAACAAATGGCGGGACCCGCCTTGGCAGACAGAGCGGGGGGGGGGGGCGAGTGTGCAGTGGTGGAAAAGGGTTGCGGAAGGAAAGGAGGCCCGGTTGGCGTTCGGCGGGGGCTGTTCTAGGGAAGGGGGGGGAAGGAATGCCCCGAAACAAAAATACACCAAAGAAAACGAAAGGACCGGATTTTAGGTTCCTTCCTTGACCGGAGAAAGAAGCAAGGCCCTCTTTACATCTGGACGGGATGGAAAACGTCTCCTTTCTGAGGGCTTGCTGCCTAAGGTAGTTTTTGGGAGCTTGGCCCAGGGAGATTGCTCCCTGGCCCACGTACAGCTCGCTCACAGAAAGAAAGGCACACCGTTTCCTTCTGCCTGGAGGTTCTTTCCGTTTTAACACAACAGGCAGCTCGGAAAGGGTAGGGCTTGATCACGGTGTCGCGTCGGGGAAACAGACGGCCGAGGCCGGCGTGGAGAGACCCTGGGAGGCAATGGCCAGGGGAGGGGGAGGAAAAGAGGGGACTCCCCAGGCCCTCACCTGCCTTCCTCACCCCGAGCCAAAAGCCGCCTCCCCTCCTCAAAAGGTTGCTTGGGCGTCGGAAGGGAAAACTTTGGCGTCAGGAAGGAGTTTTGCCGGCGAGGCATCCGGGCTGGATCCGGAGCCTCATCCCAGGCCCAAGGGGGGCTCCTTCTGAGCAAACGGATGGACGGTGAGGGAGCCCGAGAATTCCCTTTTTTCCCCGGCGTATTGGGAAAAATACAGAAATTTCCCTTCTTTTTCGTCCCTCCAACATTAAACTCCCCACCTCCTTCCCGCTCTTTCTTAAGCTCCGGCTTGATACCGGTCGTTTAAAAGCACCTCCAAAGTTCTCGGCAGAGTTGTGGGTTGTTTTTCAAAACGAGTCGGGGGGAAGGATTGTTCATATTTCAGCTGCCATCGACATGGGGGAAAAATCAGGAACTTCAGGAAGAAAAGTGAGACGATGAAAACCAGTCCTTCGTGGAAGGTTGATGTCCCTTTGTTGTAGTGAAGGAGTCCTGGAAAACCAAGCCTTATCCTGAATAAAATATACCTTGGGTCCTTTTAATGAGAAAAGGGGGAGGAATATTTTAAATAAATAATAAATACTGTACAACTGGTGGCACAAGTAGGAAGACACTGTTATATTAAAAGGAGAATTTTTATTTGTGAACCATTTTTAAAAGTTCGGAGCTACCGAGTTCATTGTTTTGTGTTGGTGTAAAACCTCTCTCTCTCTCTCCCTCACTCTCTCTCTCTCACACACACAGACACACACATTCACACACACAGAGACCACACACAGACACACACATGCTTCACGCCAGTCTCCCACCGAAAATTAACCAGAGACGAACGGGAATTACCTGCCCATTGTAAGGATACCTCGCATTAGTCTAGTGTCAAACGTAATACTGTCCCTTGTAGACAGCTTTAAGGCATATGGTGGTCGTTGCAGGCATTTTGTCCTTCCGACTCAAGACTAGATTAGGGGATAAATTGGATGAGGGGGCGGGGGTGATGAAAGACCTGACACCACACAGTTCCTTTATTTTTCCTTATTCTTATTTCCTTTCCTCTTCGGCCCAGAACCATGGGACTTGCCACTGTACCAAACTCTCCGCTTTAGAAGAACAACGAAATCGCTCGGAGGCGGTCCTCTTTCAAAAGTTCTCTGTCAGGGGGAGCCGGAGTTTCCGCCAGGCATCCGTCCCGTTGTTTTGTTCCCTTGGCCTGTAGCTCCGAGGTAGCAACTCCAGGAGCAAGTTCACGACTAAGGAGGGGGAGGAAGAGCCCTACCGGCGCGTGCGCGACCTCCTCCTCGTCCTCCTCCCCGCCCCCCGCGAGCGCGCGCTCTGCGCTGCCGGCGCCCCTAGTACAGGGCGAGCGCTTGCTCTCGCATCACCACCCGCTTCTTTTTCATCCGGCGGTTCTGGAACCAAATCTTCACCTGCTGGTCGCTTAGGTTCAGTCTGCTGGACAGCTCTTTCCTTTTCTGCCGATTAATAAACTCGTTGAGAAGGAATTCGCTCTCGAGTTCGGCGATCTGTTGTTTGGTGTAAGGTTTCCGTTTCCTCCTGGATCTTCCTTGGGTCGGGCACCAAGGCAAACCTGCAACAGACAGGGCGAGAGTTGTGCTGCCTTGCCTTTTCAGAGAGAAAAGGCCTCCTTTTTACCCGGTGGCTTCCACCGGCCACAGGAAAACACCAGAAGCAACCGCGTGGGTAAGGAGGAGGGGTGCGCTCTCCTTTAATCCCGTGGATGCAGTATTCCACAAGGTCAAAAGGAGACACATTCTAGATGCGTCCAGTTGTCTGCTTCCACCCCCGGGCACGCGACCTCTGAGCGTAGTCCCCGCCGGACCTCGGCGAGACTTACTTCCGAGTAAAAGGACCCAGGATCAGATCGTCAGGGCTGCAGTTCGACCCACCCATTTCTTTAGATGCAGCTTCCTGTGGTTATCTGTCAAGCCCTTCCTAAGGACAGCTTTCCTCGGAAGTAAGTCGCCTTGAGAGTTACTTCCGGGTAAGTCTGCAGCCTGGATCCCGAAGGGACGGGACCGGGGTCGGGGTGGGGTTTGAGGGTCATTGCATGGGGTAAAGAACCGTGGGTTTGCCTTTTATGGACCGGCCCCATCTTCTCGAACTGGACCAACCGAGGAGGCACATACCGTCGTGCAGGGAAGGTCGGAGGCTCGGCAGGACAACGGCGGCGGCTGGAGGCGGCGGCGGCGGCAGTGTCAGGTTCAAGTTGACGGCGCGCTTGAGGTCTTCCTCCTTCAAGCCCGAGGGGCGAGGATCGGCGTCCAAAGGCGCTGCCGCCGAAGCCGCCGCGCCGGGCAAACTTCTCGGCTCGTACTTGAGCGCTTTGCCTGGAGGCGCCGCCGCCGCCGCCGCCGCCGCCATCCCCCCGGGCTCCTCGCCTGAGGCTTCCCGAAGACTCGGCCGGCTTCGCTCCTCTAGCTTGGCCGCGTAGGTGATGGCCTCGGCGGCGTAGTATTTGGGGTGGCCCTCCAAGATAACTTTGCAGCCGCTGCCGGCATTGAGGTGACGGGGAAGGGAGCTCCCTGCCAGGTAAGGCGGCGGCTGCGAGGAAGAGCCGCCGCCGCCGCTGCTAGTAGTGTTGCTGCTTCTGCTGCTGTTGTTGTTGTCGTTGTTGTTGCTGCTGCTGCTAAAAGCGTAGCCGGCTGGCGGAGAAGGGCAGGAGCTGGCGCATGTCCACGCAATGGAGCTCCGCGGGTAGGAGAGGCCGGCAGGCAAAGAGGCGGCCAGCTGGTGGCTTCCATTCGTCCGCAAGCTGGGGAAATAAAAGGAGTCGGCCGTCGAGGGCAAGTTCAAGAGAGAGCCCATGTAACTGGGTCGGCAGAGGCTGCGGTCGCACATCTCCCCGGTGGGCGCCTTCAGGCGGCTCGGCCGATGGTCGGGAGTCGGTAACTGCCCGGGAGGGAGCCCCAGCGGCCCCCAGGCAGCAGAAGTCCGCAGACGTCCTTCCGAGCCGGCCTTGCCTGCATTCCCGCCCCCACCTTCTGCAAAAGAGTCTCCTCGGGAAAAAGTAGCGGGGAAACTTCCCGAAACAGGGATAGAGACCCAAGGCCTCTGGAGGAGCAGGAGGAAGAAAAGGAAGAGGAAGGCGGCGGGGGGTGGGTGGGTGGGAGGAAGGGAGGGATTGTTTCCAGTCGTGGAACACCGAGGGCAACTGGAGGAGGGAATGCCATGGTGGCAAAGTTTTAGAGGCAGCCCCCTCCCCTTCCCCCCCTTCCAACCTGTACAATCGCGCGGTTCCCCCGCTCCCTCCCTGTCAGGCTCGATTAAGATTGGTTCTACATGTTTGCATCCATTACGGCTTCTCTCGTTATTCCGAATTATTCCAAGAGTTACTTAACTTCCCTCTCTCCCTGGACGTGTGTCCGTGGGTATGCACATAGAGGAGAGACGTAGGTAGGCATATACAGGAGAAGCCGAGATGCGCGTGCAGGCACACGGCCTCTCTGTCTCTTGGAGAGAGGCGCCCTCAGCGGAGGGAATGGCGGGCTCTGAACTTGACTCCAAGGTACTGTCTTCAGGTTATTGGTGTGTAACACAACGCTGCAGTGCAATCCCATGCGGTTTTTGATCCATGGCGAAGCCTCTACTCAAAGAGGCGGATTTACAGACAGCGTGCGTCGGATTCCGGGCATTATCTGCCTGGGTAGATTTGCGCGCACGCCTGATTTATGTTTGCATCGATTCATGCCCATGCAATTGCACCCCCGTGCATAGGATGTCTGTTGCATAGCCATCATCCGGCATTCTCAGTTGGAATACCTTGCAAGTTATGTTACGGCATACTGTAGTACGTTGTACCCGCGTAGCACATATAATAAATACTAAAATGCATGCAAATACACAGTGTTTACCGGCCTGCCTACTCATCTATATCACTGTCTTTTGAATCAATCATCCTCACTCCTTATTTGGGAATAAATCCCATTCCTTTTAGTGAAACACGTTGCTATTTAGTGCAATGCAGGCGTCGTGAGGGTACGTGGAGAAGGCTTACCGTGAAGAATCCTTGCAGAGCGCCTTGGGCTCGGAGGCGCTCCTGTCCCAGCTTCCCAGGGAGCAAGCAAGCCTCCTCGAACGCTGTGCGGAGCAGACAAACACAGGATGGCACCACTTGGGCAATTCATTCCTCCCCACGTCGAACGTTTAATCCCCGTCTCTCCGGATTTCCACCAGAAGTCCTGGGACGTCGTCCTTCACAAAAGACAGCGCGAGATCAGTCTTTTTCTTTTAAAAAAAAAGTCTTCCAGATTTCCCTTTGAAAATCACAATTTCTGGGTAATCACTGGACTAAAACAGAGAGCGAGAGCCGGAGGCACAATTCACTTCAGATCTAGCTTCGTAGAAGCCGGCAAGACATGTCCCCCAGGTCTGATAAAGAAAAAAGCAACACATAGATCTCTTTGGAAGAGCCCTTCGTCGGTTTTCCTGGCCGTGACTCGGAGACGGAAAGACATGGCCCGGAATCTTGCCGGCTTGGTTGCCCAGAGAAGGGTGGCGACGGGAACCTTAGGATCCGAGACCGTGCGGGCATCCAGTAAGCCCTCAAAGCCCTCAGTATTAACCGAGGGGCGATTTCCGGCAAGGCTGAGGCCTGCCTCTTTGGAAAATCGACTGGGCTTAGTAACAAGGAAACGGGAAACGAATCCGCCCGAGCGGCTCCTTCAGCTGCCAGAAATGGCGGCCTTATTGGCGGCGTCAATCTGGGAGGGGGGGCGCTTTCCCCTTTTCTCTGGACAAAAATAGTTACAGCCGTTTGGCTGTGTGGATCTCGGAAGGACTGGGTATCTCTTTTATCAAGCAGGTCTAACAACGATTGGGGGGGGGGGAGAGTTCTTTCCTGTACCCTGAAAAGGGCAGAAATTCCCCCTTCTTCCCCCGACTCATTCTTACAACCGAGGCACGCAATGAATGGATGCGCTCGGCTTCTTCCCGGCCCAGAAAGAAAACTTGTACATAAGCGGTGTCCCACTGCCAGATTAATTAGACCAATAAAGTAGCAATTACCATTCAGGCATTTGCTTAAAAATAATAATTTTCCTGTGACCGGCTCAGTAAATTTAGAAGAAAAAAAAATCTCAGAGGCGTCAGGAGCTGTTTCCAACCGCCTCTGGCCGGAGTCCCTTCTCATTTGAAACTGCGTTAAATCCAGTACGTTAGCACGTGGCATTAAAAATATTACCCGTAAAAGTCCAGAAAGTGGAGCGCGAGGGAAACCCCTCTGGCTTCATCCACACCCCTTGACCGACGAGGCGTGCAGATGATTCATGGAGATAAACTGAAGAGTCTAGAAGTGTTTCTAGCTCTGGGTGGCGGCGGGACTCCAGACTCCTGTGTTCGGCTTATTGAGAGGCGGTGGCGGTGGTTATAGACCAGGTGAGGTGAGCCGTCGTTGAGACTTTCCTCCTCCTTAGTCCCCGCTGGGGAGGTCGGCCAGCCCCCCCCCCAAAAAAAGCATTAGGAATTTTGGCCCTTCATCCCTCGAGCAAACGCCCTTGAATCCGGATCCCGGAGAAAATGCCTTTTCGGCTCCCCCAGTTACGATTTCTAAAGAGTACAATTTAAGAAAAAACCCTCCCGCTGCCTTTTCTGCGAAAGCCCTTCAGATCAATATGGGATGGTTTTCTTGCTTCCTCATTAATAGGCAAATAGCTAATTTGGTGAACCTGCAAGGTTTAATATTCCCTGTTCCTGGTCCGTCTCGATTTTAAATATTATGATTTATCATAACGGTTATCATGGATATTATTATCCTTAATAATTGCTGAGACGCAGCCCCTTTTCTCTTGACTTGAACGGCAACAACGTCTCCGGCCTTCCCTTGAAAGGAAGAACAAAATCAACCCAAAACGTTCCCTTGGCTTTGAAAGAAATCTTTAAATCATTATCTCTCCTTTCCTCGTCCCGGTCCCGCACGTCCGATTGGCCTGCAGACCCCGCCAGACCACACAGGCACCGCCGGAGGGGATTGCTCCCCGCTACCTCTAATTTTTATTGTTTGACTTATGTCTACCAATTGAGCCTCTCTTATTAACTTCGGGGGCTTTGTTCCGGCAGGTTTCGACCGAATGCTTTAGGAAAAGTTTCTGACGCTTGCAGGCGGAGGTTCAGGCAACTTATCTCTGTTCTGACTTTCAGAGGGAAACCATTCTTTTACAACATCGTCACCTGGTAGGCACTTTAAGTGAAAGAGTCAGATTTTAGTCAATCTCTTCCTACATGAATCTTTCCCCTTTCCTCCATCGAACTCAAGGCAGAGTCAATGATGTGCTTAAGTGGTACATGTAAGTACAGTACATGCGGATGTATACCGACTCCCACACCAAACGGACATGTGAAGGCGTATTCCAAAAAGCTCAGTTATACGTTCACAGTCTTCATATACTGTATATATTTTCCTTTATGTTCTTAATTAGTTACATTTCTATGTAGCTTATATGAACATAGATACTAATGTAAATGTGAATCTCATCCATGCCCATATCTATTATATTTGGATCTAGGCGTATAACTCTGTGCCCGTTCAGGTTCTACAAACCTTTCTATATACAGTAGTTTGTTTTATTTATTTATGGGTGAAATCTATGTTTCGCCTTTCCTCCAGCGGGCTCAAGGTGGCGTACACACCTTCTCTAAAAGTGTATGCGGTACATTTCGCAGGCATGAGTGTCCAGACATGTGAATCTTCATTGTATATGTGGGGGTTTGGGGTTCTGTGTAAAATCACTCCCTAAAAATATCCTGGTTGACTATCATTTGCTGTTTAGTTTATTTACTAATTATATTTATGTTCTGCCCTAGTACCAATGTGCTCAATGCAGGTCACATTATCTCCCTAAATCCATAATCTGCACATATTCTAGGTGTGACAGTATATACCCACCCCTTAGAATGCCCGCAAGTAGTTCTAAATGTACAGATATTGTATACATGAATGTAACTCTGAAATGACTGAACACCCTCTTCTCCTTTCTATCTTTTCTTGGAATAAGCCCCACTTCCTGGAAGGGGGCTAATTTCATTGCAGTTGTGCCCTGGAACTACAGCTTCACAAGACCCTGCTAGACACAGGTATGTGAGATTATATTCCCTTGAAATCTGGATGCTTTCCTCAAGAAATTGGAAATCAGAGCTGTTTAGTACCAAAGAAAGGGTGGCCTATGGCTTTATGGATGCCGAAGGCATTCTGGGTCCTCCTGCAACCGGGGGAGAGCCATGTTGTTTTGCGTTAGAACTTTCTGAGTCAAGACACACTAGTTATGGGAACATTATCTTGCCATAAATTGCAGGGGTTATAAACAGTCATTCTCACATCGAACGTCAACTGTGTACGTATCAGCACTGCACTGCAAAGCACTTTTAAATCCTATTTGTATTAATTGGAATATATCAGTGCAGGAGGAAGCATCCAAAGACAGAAGAGTATGTAACGGTAGCTGCATCAGGCCCTTGGCATTTACATCAGAAATACTGATCAACATTTAGAAGGAGTTAACTCTGAATTAAAACCAGTTTCAGTCTGTTCCCATGAAATCGAGAAGGGAAATATACTGAATATTATACATCCTCAGCTTTAAATTTGCTCAGAAAAAAATGCCACTCTGTTCCTCAAAACAGAAGAGACCCTCGATGAAATGAAAGGGCTCGATAGAACAGGCATCTTGTTTCACACAATGTTGGAACAGATGGTGTGAAGAAACCCAGCGGGCAGGTCATGAATACACCAGCAGCCTCCTCCTCCTCCCTTCCAGCAACGGGTATTTCCAGGGTCCATTGTTTTGCCTGAGAGTTTATTCTCAGGTAAGGGTACACAAAAATGCAGGCCAGATGGGTGTCTCCCCAGACACCCTCCCACCCAACGCATCTACGTACTTCCATCTCAGTCCAGAGCAGGAGAGGGAAGGAGAGAGAACTGATCAGGCAGAGGGAGACAAAAAAGACCACCCTACCACCAGTGACTACCAACAAATCATCCACTGACACCATCACAGACAGTGGAAAAACAGCATGTTCCCCTTCTTAATGATGAATCCTGTACTGCTCGTAAGCTTCTACACCCCAAGATTTTTTTACTGCAAAAGAAAACATCTTCCTGTAATTCATCAATCTGTAGGGTGTTGTAACAATATTTATTAGGAAATAAATTACATGGATTTGAATGAAGGTCAGTTACTTCTAAGTCACTGTGTACTGAGCCACAGTCATCCAGTGTGTGTGCGTGCAGTTTTGCTGACTTAGAGAGCCTCATATCTCCCGGGCTTTGGCTGCAAGGGGTTGAGATCAAGAACATGTTACTACGGTCTGTGCCCCATTCTATAATGTTTATTTGCTGTTCCTATTATTGCTTCCTAGTGAAGTGTGTATTTATTTATTTAATTTTATATGTCCATCTAATAATGTGCCACTATGCTGGGCAGCTGGAACACAGAACATGTTTTGTCTCCAGCTGCTGATTCTATTTAGGGGTGTAAAAATATTGACTTCCTGTAAATGCATTTCTCAAGGCAGTTGTGCCTCATGTTTCATAATGTCTTTAGTATTGTAAGCAGGGGAGGGGGAGAGATTATACCTTTCCCTTTGTCTCTTTTCTTCTTGCCTTCCTTCCCTCCCCCTTCCGTGTATGAAGACATGAAATTTCCCAAAGCACATACTAGAGGTCTGCCCACTCCACCACCAGAAAGAAAAGTGACTCAGTCTTTAAACTATTTTTACAGTCTGCAGAAGCACAAGCCATAAATCTACAATAAATCTCAAGTTAACCAATTTAGATAAGAAAGAAAGAAAGAAAGAAAGAAAGAAAGAAAGAAAGAAAGAAAGAAAGAAAGAAAGAAAGAAAGAAAGAAAGAAAGAAAGAAAGAAAGAAAGAAAGAAAGAAAGAAAGAAAGAAAGAAAGAAAAAGATGCAAAAAGAAAAGAGCAGTAGGGGAATTATTTGGAAAGCTTTTTGTGGATTCACATTATTGCCATTTACATTACTTTAAAATCTATGTATTTTGTTTACAGAATTAGACTGCCACTCTAAGCCTAAATATTATGCATCTGGAAAAGTTCAGCTTATCTTGTGGTATCAAATTAAATCAGTTCTGTCCAACAGCCCATGCATACTCAAATGCGATTCTCGTTGAGTTCAAGGTAACACTTCTTAGTTTGGGGTGCTTAAAGTTTCATGGCACCACATGGCTTGCTGAGGAACAGTCTCATAAACGGATGTTCAGAGTCTTTATTAATATTATCCCTTAGAATACCGTATGAAGGAAACTAAGTGGAACGTATGAAGGAAACTCCAGTGGAACAGATCTTTCCCGTCTGCAATTTATTGGCATCTCATTTTAATTACAACTTGTTCATGAAACACACGTACTTCTGGATGAGGAATGTTGCCACTCCAGATTCTCCCGTTCAGAAGTTTATGTCGCGAGTTTCCCCAGCAGGTGGCAGCATTGCCCTACACATGTATTACCTCCTCTGATCCTGGATAGAACAAACCGAGAACAGCCTCCAGAACCTCGACGGCCGCCTTTGCGTAGGGAACCACGGCGTAGTACCGCTCGCCATGGATTGCATGGAAACTGTCCTGTGTTTCGACGAGGGCTTGTTCGTTTGTTCGGTGCTAAAGGTCCACGCAGTCGACACAACACACACAACTGCCGAATAAGGAGATTTCAGCCAAGTTTTCTGTAATCATGGTGCCATTCTGAAGAAAGAAAGAAAGAAAGAAAGAAAGAAAGAAAGAAAGAAAGAAAGAAAGAAAGAAAGAAAGAAAGAAAGAAAGAAAGAAAGAAAGAAAGAAAGAAAGAAAGAGGAGCTTGGCGGTGACTTGCCTTCGCCCCTTAGGTCTCAAAGCACTTGGGAGGCTGCTGTTCCCGTTTGCTCGTGTGAACAGGATTGGGACCACAGTGTAAGCGTAACCTTCTGCAGCACAACAGTATGGTTCGTTTCCGGGGCCCTCGGGCTCGTGTATGGAGTTGATGTCGTCGTGTCACCCTCCCGCTGCCTCCGCAGCTTTTCTAAGTAAATCTGGCTCTTTTTTTCCCCCTCTCCCCTTTTTACCCCTCTTCTTCTCCCCCCCCCCGCGCGCTTTCCGGCGATTTATGAGAAAGCGGACAAGGGCGCGAGATCCCGTTGGAGGCAATTGTTTCAAAAGCTGGTTCGAAGTCCATTCCCCGCCGCTCCCTCCCTCCTTTGGCAGAATGGCTTTTCGTTTGCTTTTCCTCACGTCCTCTAAAGGGTGCTTGTCAATTTAGGAGAGCGTCTACCAAGTCAGATGCCAATCCTTCCAGGTGAGGAAAAGAAAGTGTACCCCGCAGCCTGAAAATTAAGATCCACTGATGAGGGGGAGGGCTTATTTCCCTATGACTGTGACGAGGAGGTGGGGGGGGGGTTCGAAGAAAAAAGGTAGAACAAGCTACTCTGAATTAAAAATAATAAAGATCAACAGAGAAGAATGTAGCAATGAAACTTTATCTGAATGTTTCCCCACGGATCCACATTCTATGAAAATTTTTGTTAAAAGCTGGAGGCTCAGAAAGTTGTGTTTTTTTTTAAAGCTTCATATGTTTAAAGGAGAGAGAAGTGAAAAGAAAGAAAAAGTTCTCTCATAATTTATTTGCACGACCAATAATTACCCCCAGCACCTTCCCTTGTCTAATAGGGACACTATCCAGCCACAGTAAGAATTTTAAAGTCCTAATGATGTCAACGTTTGGTCTAAAAACACTCAGTTTAGACAACTTGTATATTCTATTCTTATAACAGCAGCGTAGGTTATGATCTGCCATTCTCCTGAATGTGTGTTGCCTTCAATCCAAAAGGAGGCTTTCAAATGGTGGGGGAGAGAATGGGAGTGAGAGAATGGGGGGAAGGGTCGTGTACCATGTGGGAGCAGAGACAGTATCCAGCGACAGAAGATCAGACTTCATTTAGGGATCACACATACACACAACAGCTCTTGATGGGATCCTCAAAGACTCCCAGATTTAATACTTGCATTTCAAGGGCATCATATACATGATTTCGGCCATCAAAATTTCAACATAAATGTAAGGATAAACGAAAAAGAAAAATCCTTCGTACTTACTTCCCTCCATCAAAATAACTTCAGATTGGATGTTAGACTCTACCAGCTTTCTGCTTCATAACCAACAAAATATTTATATTCGAGATAGAAAGATACACTGTAAAAGGTCACTCAAAGCTCTAAACCAGATTTGGCTTTTACCACGGCTTTTTCTCACTGAAGCTGGTGATACACACTCCTGTATTTTCTGCTCTTGTCATTTAAAACACTTCATTTGGAGTTGTTTAGAAGTAATCATGAAAAAAATCATTAGCAGCTTGTAAGATCAAGGCTTTTTCCCAAGGGAAGAGGAAAGGCTTTTTTTAAAAAAAAGGTGAACAATTAATCAAGAATTGGGACACTGAGTAGGATGCCATGAATGCAATGAATGGGGCTAAGGGAAACACACACACAACAATAGTTTTCAGTGGCAGAGCAAAACCTTGCTCACTTATATTTGGGCCCAATAGGATTTGTTCCACTAATAAACAGGGAAAGAATTGTGCTCATATATATGTGCTTTCCTCCCAGCTATTGGAAATGAATTACATCTACTTCCATTAGACATGTGCTTTCTTTTGCTGCATGGGCAATCCCATAATACAACACATACAGTACAGAGAACACAATAATTTTGACTAAATATTCTGTTGACAGGTAACTGTCCATAAGATTGCCTTTCCTACAGATGTACTGAATTGAGGAGATAGATTAAAAGAATTAGTTAAAATCCAGATTCTGTTCCCCAGAGAAATTTTGCATCTGAGGACAGGATCTGTTTACGCCTCTAACCCAGTTTATGCCCAATAAATTATACATTGACTTGTGATTCAAGCTCCCCAAATTAATGTTTGAATAAACTTCCACTTCATTTGCATTCAATTGCATGTTTACTCATGAATTAAGACACGAAAACTAAACTTAGAGGTACACCTAATTTCCATTGAATTAAATGGACCCTGCTCCCAGCTAAGAGTGTCGGATTACATCCTGATAGCACAATCCCAAACACATTTACCCATAAGTAAATTCCACGGTGTACTGTACTATAGGGCTTACTTCCAGCTAAACCTATATAAGATTGCAGTCATTCTCTGTTAAGGTGCCAAAGGAGGCTGTCTTAAACCTACTCCAAAAAAGAAAGAAAGAAAGAAAGAAAGAAAGAAAGAAAGAAAGAAAGAAAGAAAGAAAGAAAGAAAGAAAGAAAGAAAGAAAGAAAGAAAGAAAGAAAAGCTGAATGGGCTGCCCACCTGGAACAGATGAGTTGCCATCCGTTTCAATGGCACATGGCTTTTTCACTCCTTGATTAATAATGGATACACTAAAAAAAATGAGAAAAGGAAGCAGGGAATAAAATGCCAAACTATTGAGCCTAGTTAACACAGAACTCCTTTTATCTTCTTTTTCCCTCTCTCTTTTTCTTTCTTTTTAATTTTTTCATTTATTGGTTCTTTCACTAACACCCGTTTCATTTAGTAATGAAAGCTATTAACAACTTTCCATGCTTTGATAGCAGATTCCCCCGATGCCAGGACGGCTTTGGGAAGGCACATGCAATCATCGAGAAGACAAACAAATAACAAGACATCCAATATTTATACAAAAATACACATCAATTTATACACACCTTTGTACAACTGTGAACCTATAGGCATAATTGGCTAGAAGCCCTGGAATTCCAGACCACTGCATATTCCTTTGTTCATTAGTTCTTCATTATTATACTAGGTTGCTGATTAGACCAATGTGTTTTTTCTTACTAAACTGCAGACTACTTTAGCCTGAAATGCCCCAGATTTTAGTATAATAATAATGAGGGGGAAGCTTACCAATACACCAAAGTGTGGAGCATATGTTGCTCGGCAAAAAGTGGGCAACCTGTCTCTCTGCCCATCCCTCCTCCCAAACCAGAGGCACGATTCATGAAACATTTTTAAATCCCAGTGATTCTGATATAGAACCCAGCACATGCCTGCTTGGTCACAAAGCCACCTGGAACCGCATGGGATTCATCTTCCAGAAAATAAGCCAACCGTTTAGGGTTTGGACTCGGTAGTTCATGAGGCCTAGATGGTGCCTTTAATCTCTACAGAATGAGAGAGTGTGAACCAGTTTTCTAGTGGTGGAAGTGGGGGTGCAAGGGGGCCACCTAATTTCAATGCCACTCTGGCCCAGCACTTTTAAAATAATGTAAAATAAAAAAGGTAGAGTGACAAGGATCCCAATCCTCAGAGTAAGTCACCTTTGAGGGTTGTTGTGGGTTTTTCGGGCTCTTTGGTCGTGTTCTGAAGGTTGTTCTTCTTGACGTCAGGAAGAACAACCTTCAGAACACGGCGGAAGAGCCCGAAAAACCCACAACAACCACCTGATCCCGGCTGTGAAAGCCTTTGAGAATACATTAAGTCACCTTTGTTTAAGTAGAGCTTCCCTCTCCATAATTATGTTTTAGGGTGGAAGGGCAGAGCCTCAGGACACAAAGCCTGTGATTAACTCAGGATTAATCTCAGCTGAGTTGGTTTTAGAGCAGGTTGCTAGAGAAAAGGAATCCTTTCCAAAGTATTTCACATTAAAATGAGAGGTTAGCTGGGAATCTGTGCCTTCATCTACTGTACTTGGGCAATGACACCATCACCACAACTAGAAACTGAAGGAGGCTGACAGTGTAAATATGTAGGTACATAGACACTCAAATACCTACACCTGACAAAATCCAAAAAAAACCCAAACCCAAAACAAAGACAAAAACATCAGGCACCTTAAAGACTAACCATTGTATTTTAATGTAAGCTTTTGTGGGCACCTCCACTTCGTCAGACATGAAGAGACAGAATGGAATGGAATGGCACGCAGATGAAATACCAGTTTCACCTTCTAAACGTTCATGGGTTACATGCCATGATGGAGCTTATTTGTTTTAGTTGTGTTGTAAAAATAGTAGGTGATATTTCATCTACATTTCACTCCATTTCCTTCTGTTTCTTTATGTTTGAGGAAGTGGACCTACCCACCAAAGCTCACAATAAAATATAATGGTTAGTTTTTAAGGTGCCACAAGTTTTAGTGTCTCTCCTGATGTGCTTGAATAGACTAACACAGCTACCTCTTCTAAAATTATACCTCTGCCTCTAGGTATAGGCACACACATATACGCATGCATATGCACATACATATACGTCTGTGTGTGTGTGTGTGTGTGTGTGTGTGTGTGTGTGTGTGTGTGTGTGTGTGTGTGTGTGAGAGAGAGAGAGTGATTTTAGCACCTAGACGTCCCTGGCTGTAGTTTATACTTTGCAGAAGTGCCTGACCCTTAACTGCTCCACAGTACACTGACCTGTTTGAGGGCGGGGGGGGGGGTGGAGAAAGGGAAGAGAACCTATCAAAATGTAGTGAAAGAGAAGTTTAAAAAAAGAAGAAGAAAGTTTAAAAAACCTGCAGCATTCCATTAAATCCACGAAGAAGAAACGGCGAGTCTTTGCCCAGAAAGCGCTTCACAAAACGTCGCCCTCGTGACTAAAAAAAAAAGGGCGCCGAGAGAAACCTTAAATATCTTTTCAAGTCTTTGCAAAAGTCCGCCGCCGCGCCGAGGCCGAGCTGCTAGCGGGAGGCCCCCCCGCCCCCCCGGAGGCGATCGATGCTGGCGGTCCCGGTCACGAGACGCTCTCCTTCAGCTTGGAGACGATTTTCTTGTCCTTGACGCGGCGGTTCTGAAACCAAATGGTGACTTGCCTCTCCGAGAGGTTCGTGGCCGCCGAGATCCTCCGCCGCTTGTCCTTGTTGATGAACTTATTGACGGCGTACTCGCTCTCGAGTTCTTTCAGCTGCAGCTTCGTGTAAGGCACTCGTTTCTTCCTGCCGCGCCGGTAGACGCACATGTCCGGCTGGTTTAGTGCAACGTCTCCTAAGGCAGAAGAAGGCGAGAGAGGTGACCGGTTTGCTTTCGGTTACCGGGGCTTTGTAGCCTTCACTCTTGGGCCCCGAGAGCGGTCCCTTTGGACCTTAGCAAGGCGGGATCGGGACCCGCCTGCCGCCAGGAGCGGGGGAAAAAAGGTCGCTGATGTATTTATTTATGCATTTAATCCATCTATCCGGGCCCTCCCCGTCTACATCTTGTTAAAAAAAATAAAAGAAACTCCTCTCTTTTTTTCCCAGCCAGAAGAAAATGTGGGTAACACATGGGATCCTGGAGTATTGTGAGTCACCTCTACCAAAATCCTCCGGGGGTGAGGTTGAGGATTGGGGCCTTCGCGAGGCAATCGGGGTGGGGGGTGGGAGAGCGGACCGTAATAATAATTTTTAAAAAACGGTCACAACAAGCCTGCGAGAGGCCTGTCCTCCTTAAGATCGGTTTCAATTGTTTTCTTCTGAACTTTTAAAAGTCTGGCCGATGACTTCCAGGAAATCGGAGCGAAAGGGGAAGAAGGCCGCAAAGGCTGGCTAGATTTTCCTCGCCCTCTTGGGAGTAAGTGCCTTTATTACAACGAGGGATTTACTTCGGACTCAACATGCACAGTCCCCAGAGCTACGAGCCTCGTTAACATTTGCCCTGGAAGATGTGGCGTTTACTTCGGTGGAATGTCGGTGCCCGGAATAAAAGGGCATTTGAGCTTTAAGGCGGAGTGTTAATGTTCTAAGAAGCCAGACTAATTGAGGCGGGGGGGGCTTTAGGTGGGTGGGGAGGAGGACGGAGCTGCTCGTGGAAGGGCGGCAGACGAGTCCACACCGATGCATTCTTTAGAACAAAGTCCCACACATTTCGACGGAGCCTCTCTATTAAGGACAGTTGAAGTCCGGGCTAGCTTGCAAGTAAACCCCACTGAGTTCGCTGGATCTTAACTGAGAAGTCTTGGGACCGCAGCTTAGCAAGTCAACGCGTTTATTTGAAAGAGAGTGACTTGCAAGTAGGTAGGGCCGAGTAAAGCCGGGGGAGACAATTCAGTGCCGGCCACAGAAGGGATCAAGCGCCGGGAGGTGTAAATAAGTCTCCTGTTTTCCTATGGGGTTTCTCCCCCTCCCCTCCCCGTCTCCCTCCAGTATGGACGGTCTGGCTTTGGAAGTCGTAAGCGGTGGCAAAGCGTGCAAAACATGGCAGCCCCTTCTCTGGACCCTGGAAGGTCCGGGGATGGCTCTAACCGGCTGGAAGCCTTTCCCTTCCCCTCCCCTCTCCTGCTTGTGGCTTCGGTGGGCAGCTCCTTCGCCCAGTGTCGGTTTCCTGTCCAGTTGACCTCCTCCTCCTCCCCCTCCCCTCCTCCTCCTCCCCCTCTTCCATCTCCTCCTCCTCCTCCTCCTCCTCCTCCCGCCATCCCCTCCACCTCCGGCTTCTCGCCCGGACCTGCCGGCCACCTGGCCGATCCGCGTACCTGGGAAGGAGGACTTCCAAAAGTGGGAGCCCTGGGCCTGGTCTTTGGCGCAGTAGACCTGCCCGTTCCAGCCATTGGCCAGCGTCCACGACTGGTAGCCCTCCATAGAGATGTAGGTCTCGTGCCGGGGCTCGCCCGCCGCCGCCGCCGCCGCCGCCGAGCCGAAGGTGGAGACCACGTCCAGGTAGCCGGCGGGCACGTGCTGGTAAGGGCCGGCGGCGGCGGCAGCGGCGGCGGCCGCGTAGCCCTGGTAGAAGGAGACCTCCTTGGCCCGGGAGGAGGCCTCGCTGCTCGAGGGCACGCTGGTGCCGGCCAGGCTGGCCACGTCCATGTACTTCTCAACCGGGAAGGCGGCGTGCGGGGAAGCCTTGAGGGCGGCGTTCTGCTGGAGCCCCACGCCGTGCGCCATGCGGCAGCTATAGTAGCCGTTGCCGAAGGGGTGGTAGCCCGGGTGGTAGCCCAGGGCGGCGGCGGCGGCGGCCGCGGCGGTGGTGGTGGCGGCGGCCGAGGGGGGCGCCGTCGGGGGTCCGCCGCCGCCGCCGCCGGAGCAGTCCTTGGAGGGGGCGGCCTCGGACGACGACGAGGAAGAGCGAGCCCCGGCCGAGGCGCCCGAGCGCTCATAGGCGAAGCCCGCGGCCGAGGCGGAGGAGCCCCCCGGACGGCCCGAGGGCGCCGCGCCGAAGACCGGGGGAGGCAAGAAGTTCCGGCAGGGGCCGCCCCCGCCGCTGCCGCCGTTGCCGCCGCCGCCGCCGTCTCCCCGGAGCGCCTCCATCTCCCAGCCGCCCGCCGCTCGACTCATGCTTCCCGCGCAAAACCGCCCCGCTGCTGCTGGTCGGGCTGCTGGGGGCGGCGGTGGAGGGGCTGCTGCTGCTGCTGCCGCTGCTGCTGCCGCCGCCGTCGCCGCTGCTGCTGCTGCTGCTTCTCCTCCTCCTCCCCGGCTTGGCCCAGCGGCGGCCCCCAGGCGCTCATGGCGTGCAAGCGGAAGGCGGCTGGGGAGCGGGGGGGGGGAGCGAGCGAGAGGACCGGGCGGCCGGCCGGCGGGCTAGAGGGCGGGCGGGCGGGCGAGCGGGCGGCTGGCCTCGCTCTTGCTGGCGCTGGGGATGGTTTATAAAAACGAAGGCCTCGTTGGGCGGGGGGAGCAGCCCCTGGCTTCGCAGGGAGCCCCGGCGGGGCCCCATTGGCCAGCGCCGCCCACGTGACCCTGGCCCGGCCACCGGGAAGCTGAGCCTGGGAGAGGGAGACTCGCGCCCACCCCCCTCCCCCTCCCTCCCCACCCCGCTTCTCAATTTTGTTTAGAAAACTGCAGCTGCCGTCCTAGGAGAAAGATCCCTCAGCTTCTGCTTGTTTAAAAATGAAAAACGGGGAGGGGGGGGGGAGAGAGAAGGAATTGGCAAAATGGAAAAGAAAGAACCCCGGGAGGGGGCGGCGGGGAAGAGAGGGATTAAAGAAACCCGGAATATTAATATATATATATATATGCCCCTCCCCCCACCACTTTGTTTGACAACCTCATAAGGTGGGAGTGACATAACTTTCGAACCAGGTCAGAAGGAGCGATGTGGGGCGTGGGGGGCGGGAAAGGGCCGACACTTCGGTTTGGATCCTCCTTACTGACTCGGACGCTCGTGGGTACACACGGAGAGACACAATCTGTCATTGAACTTTCGACTTTTCACCGAGCTGTAGAAGAAGTGGGACAGGGGGCGACGGGGAGGTAGACTTCTTTTTTCACAAAAGAACGAAGAGGCGGAAAGGAGGAGACGGAGACGGGGGGGGGGGGGAGAAGTCCAGTAGTTTCCATCAACTTCTTTTTGGACTTTTTTTTGTGGTGGTGGGTTGCCGTCCGCTCCAGGAAGTTTTTCTTTGGGCCACGAGCCGACTTGAAATAAAAATATCTGAAGTTGTTCTTGCTCTTGTATTTGGATGTAAAGAAGTCGATGTGGCAGAATCGCCGAGGTCTTTCCTGGAAGTCCTAGATTTTTCCCCCTTTCTTTCTCAACTGCAGGGCTTCACAATTATTGATTTGTCCTGTCTACCGTTTTGTCACATTAGCACACCGATCCTCACCTAGCCGGCAGACGAGTAAGTTCCTTTCAGACGTGCGCGTGCAGTGTTATCCTTAGTGTGACGCCCTGAGGTCTTCTCAGCGCAAGAGGAAAGAGATGGCGTGGACATACATAATAAGCGATCCCTGTACAATGATACTGCAGTAATGCAGTTCCATTAGGTAGAAGATCAGCAGCCAGTTTACTGTATTTCTGTCCCGACTCCCGACTCGTTGTCGTTCCGATTGACATTTCCTCCCCTTCGGGCGCTGCAGTCGGACAAGTTTCTTTGGCTTTCCAGTTCAGGGAACTCTAATTAACCGAGCAATTTACGCCCAGTATTTTTCAGGCAGGTAAATATTCTAGTTTATAGCAAATATTCGTACTGGCCCATAAGAACGTTATTGGCTGGAGTTCGGGTAGCATATGCTTATTCAGAGTTTTAGGGAAAGAAAACAAAGCGACATTTCGCTTTTGAGAGGTGGCACAGATAAAGTAAAGCCCACTTTTCCGGTGTACCTTTCTCTGTAAACTTTGGTGCATCCACACTCCAAAGCACAAATGCTGACCAGGGTGCTGAGCGCTTGGAGAGAAGTTCGTGGATTCCGGAAAAAGTCTTTTGGTCTCCTCTGGTATGTTTACCTACGCTGCAAGCCTTAGAGTGAAAGTATCTAATCGCCATAAGAATCGAATGAATGAAAAAAAGAAACGACAATTAAAGAAAGTCAGGAAGAAATAATTTTCTCCAGTATGGAGGCGTCCCCTGTACACACTTTTGTTACGTGGGAAAGGTGGATTGAATCCAGTTGTAAGCCGCCAGGAGAGTAGAACTGCTGAATCCAGGGGATTTGGTAAACCCACACTTAATAAGGTCCACGGTTTCAGTGGGTCTACTCCAGTTGGAATTAAAATTCCATTCTGTTTTCTCAGCACACACACACAATTTTGAAAGACTTTGAAAGACGTCAAAACTGTTGTGATAACATCGGACTCCTTTGGAGCAACAAGCGGGGGTGGGTGAGAAAGAGGCACACTAATCAGGCAGGCGGACTACACAACTAGACGAGGTCTGAGAGGGGACAAAGCAAGAAGGTGAATTTTTTTTGCTTCGGATCCAGAAGGAATCGCTGCCCAGGATGCAGGAACACTGTGTTGGTTGCGCAATAGGACAAAAGTCGGAGCCGCGCCTTCTCGGTCCCCGTGGGAGGGAATAGCAGCAAAAACCTGCCAGGCGAGTAGAAGCTGCTCTTTCTTGGTCCTGGTTTGTTGTCTTCCTAATATCCCTTGGCAGTTTTTGAGAAGAAGGAGCGAGGAATGATAGCGCTGCCAATAACGACCGCAGCAAGAGACTGGCAACAAATACAAGTTCACGTTCATTAGCCTTGATCTCTTCTTGCTTAACTTGCTACCAACCACTCGTAATCCACTGTACAGGCCCGCAAGTGAAACTGACAAAAGGTCAGGCAGTTCATTTCGCCATCAAAGACCCAGTTCCTGTTTATTTCCAGGAAGTGTGAACCAGCCTGTAATTAGGATGTGGTTACTATGAGTACCCTTTTTAAGAAAAGAAAAGAAAAGAGAAAAAAAGAAAGAAAAGAAAAGAAGAGAGAGAGAAAAAGAAAATATTGTTTTTTTTTCCTCATCTGAAATCTATCTTTTTTTCATTTCTTTTTCTTGCCCTATTTAATTCCACATAGTTCGGAAATCTTTTTCAAGCCAAAATGAAATTGGTATTCCAGCAATAATACCAAGATCGGAATAATATACCAGTCGGATTTCCAGCCCTGCCCTTGCTTCCTTGGATTTATGCGTTCTGTGATTGCAGCCTTTGACTACAGTATAACTTTATTGCATTCCTGCACACTAAAAATGCGGGCACGAAATAGGGGCGAATGATCCGACGAAGGTCCAGCCAGAGTCAATTTGTTTCTTACGAAAAAGACACCCTTTCCTCTACCGCCCTCAATCTCAAATCAGTGGAGCTCAGAATGACTGGATGGCGGCTGGATCGTGCCCTGTCATGTGGATTTGAGCGCTGGAATGGGTCGTTTGGTCTTCCAAGATCCCTGGAAGCTGCAAAGAACCGTCTGATACCTTTCCACCCTAGATGGGACGCCCATTCTACCGCAGTAGCTTGTACTCTCGGCCAAAACTTGAGATCTGTATTTCGGTGGGTTTTTTTTCTTTAAAAAAATCGAATAAAATAAAATATAAAAATATTTAAAAATCGGGTAATAATAAGATCATTTTGTGAGGTGTGTCGTGAAATGTTGGATTGCCCTGGGACAGGATACTGCGAGGAGGAATCAAAATAATGACCTCACAAAGCAAACCCGCTTTCTCAAGTGGGGGGGGGATTCTTTCTTCTTTCATATTTGCGCAAAACTTTTTTTTGGCTAGGAGTCGGCTGAGAAATTCCAGATGATGAGCCAAGTTCTCTGGATGGATTCCTGGGGGATGGCCCTCGCCAATAAGAAGGGCAAATCATGATGACCTGTGGGCTGAAGTAAGCGAAGAAAGGGCGGCGATGAGGAGGAGATTGCCGGAAAACGAGTTGACTAAAGGGACCTGCGCGATTTGAAAATGCGCCAAACGCCAACTTCGTGGCGCCCTTTCCATAACATAACCGCCACACCTTTTCGGAATTATTTTCCTATCCCTCCCTCTTGGCACTTAGCCAACCTCTGTGTGTGTGTGTGTGTGTGTGTGTGTGTGTGTGTGTGTGTGTGTGTGTGTGTGTGTGTGTGTGCAGGTGACATCATATGTACATTACATTTTCCATTTGCAAATGGCGCGGGCGGCATCAGCATAAACAATTTTTCAGCTGGATCTGGGTACCCAGGGAATGGGCTCATGGGCTTCCTGCAAAATGAAGAAAGGACGGGAGGGAGTTACGACCTGCGTTTGGAAAAGAAATGCTCTCTCTCGGGCGCGCACCCCCCCCTCCAGCCCGTCCCGCCGTATGCACGGCCAGAAGCTAGGCAGAACCGTTTCCTAACTACACGCTCCCTTCGTTTTTGTGCAACCCACCTCAGCTCAGTTCCTCGCCTGGCCTTTGTTTCTTTTTATCGGAGTCTCAAGCAGAAATTATGGAAATGCAGCACACTCGAAATGGTCTCAGTGTAAAGTGGCCAGCTTCTGGGGCGCTATACAAGGCTCATCGCGCTGATCTTAAGGGAGCTAACCAAATGCACTCGTGTGCATGTGAGAACAGAGCTTCCCTCCCCTTGGCGCCCGTCGCTCTCCTCTACGGAAACTTTCTCCCAAGGAAAACTTTATCTCCGTCACTGGCGTCGTAACCACATGAGGGAGAGGTAAATTCCCGAACGGGATTTCTGGAACAAATTCAGGGATCAGGGTGCAAGGGTCACGTGTTCATTCCAGCTAAGCAGGAAAGTTCGCCCGGTTCTTCCGTAAATCCGTTTCGTTACGGAATCCCCCTTCTGCCCGGACCAGTTCGGGACGACCTGTCCTTTGCCTGGAAGAGTGAAATGCCAACATACGAGAAAGGACTCATTGAGAACGAGCTACCGCCTATGGGGGCAATAGGGAGAAAGGCTAAAAAGGACGCCGGCTATATTTTGATGGGTTTCCCCACACAAGTCGTTTGCTTGTTTGTTTGCTTGCACGCTCGCCAGCCTGTATGCTTCGTGCTAGTTGTTGCACAGTTCCAATAATTCAATGTGCAGTTCGCACGAAGAAATAGTTAAAATTTTACACTCCCTCTTCCCCAGATGTGGATGTTTGAAGGCTTCGGCGTAATCCGACGTATTTCCTCCTCCCCGACCCGGCCCTAATTCCCACGATCCCGAGTCTACCTATTTTGCGGGATTCACTGATGTGCTCATTACTTAAATAAATATCATTAACTGCTTAAGGGCGGGGTCCTGCACATGTCTGTTCTCAGATTAAGTGCCCTCAAGTCGATTCCGAGTTGCAGCGATGCTCGTAATAGGTTTCAGAGGTACGTGGGACGTTTAAGGTGGTTTTTGCCAGTGCCACCCCCGCCTCCCTGGCCAAGCGGGGTTGAGCCCGGGGCTCCTGAGTTCCTGATTCTATGATTCCAGTCCATCTGGAACACCATATTGGCTCTACTTTTACCTATTTCATGCGTATCTGCTCCGAAGTAAATCCCGTTGACTTCAGAACTTCCGTCTGCCCTGGAAGGGTTTATATAGGATTAAACCGTTCGCCACTAGAAGGGAAGCAACGATTCATAACAGCCCAAAATTACTGTGATCAGACAAACAAGTTTACGGATGTCTCATCCAGGCCACCGGACACCTGTCCCTTAATGTAAAGCACTTCGAAGTCCTTTTGGCTTAAAAAGAAAAGCGAAGGAAGGGTTTTATCCTCTTCAGCGGGAATCAGTGGCACTTAACAATGCCTAATTTTGCCCCGATGGTTTACAATAGAAGTCAACTCATTTTACGGAAGGAGCCTTAAATAACAGCCGCCTTCTCGCATGGTGCCATTATGTCCTTGTCCTGCGCACAGGTATCCAAGTTAGCTATGAACAGGGAAGATGATATCCAGCCCAAATATCATCTCATTTTAATAGGAAAGAGAAGTGCCTGGACGGTCTTTCTTATGTATTATACTGGAATGTGTCCGGCCTGCATCTCGCGGGTAAACTAAACCTAGAGCTTCCTCTCAAGGCGTGAGTGTCGTAGAACAAGACACACGGTTAGAGGAAGGTGCCCTGGAAGAAGTAACAACCAGGGCAAGGAGTCCAGAGAGCCCAGTTCTTTACTAAGTCAAACTGAACTCGGTGGCTCTGTTAGCTGCCTGGGAAGGAGAAAAGAATCTTAGCCTTTTCTAGGCAGTTCGGCCCACACCCCAAGAGCATCCAGCTAAAGAGGTCCTCCGCTTAAGACCGGGCGTTCCCCTGATGCAGTCCTGTTGCCCACGGGTTACGCTGAGAAGATCGGAGCAAACGTCATCAGATGCAGGCCTCCCTGTAGTTAGGGTGGAAGTGCTTTGTAAACTCCGGAACTATGCGCTGCTCGCAAGGGAGTGTGAGTCTGACCTTTCGGTAAGGCAATAGGAAACTTCCCATAGGTACGGTTGCTTGTGGGTTGCACCCGAGTGTGTGGAAGGTTTGTTTGCGAGCTGGGCCGACTGGCTTTGAAGTGGGACCATCTCCGGTGGTTACACTTTCGCAGCTGCAGTACGAAATCCTGGCCACTAGATGGCCGTACAAGTTTTCCTGTAAAAGCTGAGTCTGCTCTTAAACGCTAGTTTGTGCTGGACCGTCGCCCAGTATGTTAGCAAGAAACATGAAGCCCTGCAAACGTCTAGCTTGTAATATGAAAAGCAAAAGCAACAGAATCTCCGCTCTCCTTAACTTGCAATGGGTCAATAAATTCCCAAGTGGCCCTATTTGCCTTTAGGAGTTGCAAGGTAAACAGTATGGTAACCACTAATTAATATACGTTTTTAAAGAGACAGGGCAACAAGAGTCACTATATAGTCTTCACCTCTGGATCTAGACCTGCATCTTGTTGAGAAAGGCAGAACACAGATTTCCATTTGGCTTTTCCAGGCAGCACAATATTCTTCATTAGACACATAAAGTGGTTGGAGAAGGAGGGGTAGGTGCAGATGGGAGTGGGGATAGGGAAGGGAAGGGAAGGACTGAGGCGGAGAAACTGAGGAACAGGGAGAAAGTGGATGCAATCTATAGGAAATCCTTTATTCCGATAATGCCGTTCCCTCCCAATACGTATAACTATTAATGTAATAAAGATTAGCGTATATTACAGGCATTCATCAGTCTAGATACCAAACTAGTCAACAGTAATTAAATATTATTAAATTAAATGTTTATTGTATATCTTTCTGGGTGGTTCGCTGTAAATGTTTATAAATCTTTAGGGTTATATTTTTGTATGTTCATGTTGTATGTTCGTTTAAATAGCGTCGGGATTACACGTTGCACACTCTACCCGACTCCACATAGGTTAATGCCCTTCTTATTGATACTTATTATTTGCACTTGTGTGTGCGCGTGCACGTAAGGCAACCAACACGCACACACTCACGTACCACCCACGGACCTGATTCATACAATGACAACTGGAGCTGAGCCAGCCCGAAAATTTCCGGCGGGACCCTGAAGGTGCAAAGCACCTTCTGAACGTTTTTGGGACGCTGGAGGCATAAATGTTCCCATTCCGATGAACTCCCAGGTCATCGCCGCGCGCGGGAGGCGACTTGTGTGTGTGTGTGTGTGTGTGTGTGTGTGTGTGTGTGTGTGTGTGTGTGTGTGTGTGTGTGTGACGGTGAGAAAAGGCGGCCCCTGGCCCTTTTCCCAACCCTGAAAGAAAGAGGAGCGCAGTGACCCCCTCGGTGACCCTTCCTCTTCTCGCTGACACTCGCGGTGAACACAAGTTCATCCCTGAACGTTCGGGCCGCGCCGCCGGTCTAGACAGATGTAAACACTGCCAGACCTCTCCGTCGGGCTTCTCTGCGGCGACGGTGCGCGGACGCCACGTTTATGACCTGCCTCCGCAGTAACGCTCTGCAGTTCACCTCAAAGAACCCGCCGTAAAGCCGGGAAACAAATATTGACTCAGCCTCCTTCCGTGGAGCGCTTGGACTCTTTAAAAGCAGGCGGGGATTTCGGCTCGCTCGCAACGTGTGCGTCCTTTCAATTAGGACGGATGAGACCTTCTCGACTGAACCTTAACAAATAAGGGGGTGCCGGCCCTTTGATGGCACCGGGAGAAACCCCGTGGCGGAGAAGCCCCGGGCAGGGCAGGGCAGGGCGTCGGGAAAGCTTGGCTGCCGGCCATGGCCGCGACAGAAAAACCTGGAAGGGCCACGGAATCAACGCCGGCGGAGCAAAAAGCTGACGTCCCCCCTTTAAATAAAAAAAGGAAAAACTAGGACTTGTACCCCCCCCTTTTTTTTTTTGAATCCATTTCCTGAATGGAAATGAGTTCTGTTGCGCCCGAGAACCGATTAATCCGGTCGTCTAGAAACGCGGAATATCCCATGGCCACGGTGTCGGTGGTGGGGCTTTGTAACGCCTTCCTGACGAACGGCGGACCGAAATCCATGGCGGTCGCTGCCCGTAACCTAATACCTACAGAGGGAGCAACGCTGGGCATGTTTTCTCAGAAGTCAGTCCCACCTTGTTTAGCTGGCTTTGCTCCCAGGTAATTGGGGGGGGGGGAAGAGAGGATAGGATTGCAGCCTTAGCTATGGGTTATTAAAGTGCTTTTTATGGCGTGTACTAAAACTTCTCGCTCTCCGAGGAAGGCAGCTACACTTTCAAAGACGCCTCACATAAACTCAAGTATTGGTATTATTTAAAAGGTGCAAAATCTAAATTGAAACTAATAAAGGGGAAAAGCCCGGCCGGACTCGCCAGTAACACCTGATGCAGCCGTTCTTCGACTGCAAAGGAACATTTAATTAAAACACAACGCCTCTGCCCCAAAAACAACAGCAACGCACATCTGGGTTCTTTTGCAGGAAGTGGCCTGAAGGCTTCTGGGTTTGAAAGGAGTCCTGGGTTGGGGGTTTTGTCCCTACGAATGTGTGTATGCTCCAGATGTGGTTATGTACCTCGGGATTTTCTGAAGATGTGACTGAGAAAGACGGGGGGTGGGTGGGAAGGGGCGCGCGAAGATGCCGAGACTGTTAAAGCCGCCGAGCAAACAGACGGGGGCGCCAAAGGACAACAATAAAGCCGCCCGCAGACTTCCGCTCCCCGTTTGAGAAATGGTTCCTCGCTCCACGGGCTTGTCCGAAGCTTCTTCAGATAACCAAAACGCGTGTCAAAGAAGGGGGTGTTTTGCATCTCGGAGCCACTCGTCCGTCTGGGTGGGAGAGCTAGCACTGCTTTAACAGGTTTACGGTTCGTTTTGCTGGTAGGCCTCATGGCCTATAACTGGGCAGACGGTCCCTTCTATAGCCAAGGCTTTCCATTCGGAAATTCGGGGCACTCCAAGTTCCATGTCATTTTATAGGATCCCAGTAAACAGAGCCTGAGTGGATTGGTAAAAAGGGAGGGGGAGCGCCTGAGACGGACTTATTTTCCAGGACTTACCGCAGAAAACCCAAGGCCGGCTTTAATGTTCTGCTCCCTTCTCTAGTGATGGTCTCTGAGATGAAGGCGACTTTGTCCTTTCACTCAGAATACATTAATTCCAAATAATACCAGTTGTGCCCCTTCTCGGTGTGGAACTGGTACACAAAGCCAGAGGCCGGTGAGATAGAAATACACAACCGCAGTTTTTAGCATCTTAAACATTTCAGGATAATAGGATATTGTGTTATGAAATGCTATTTCAGACACGCGGAGCTGAAGCTCTGTTTTTAATTTATCGTTTGTTTTCATGCCTTCCTGTTGCGAGAGGCGCCCAGACTTCTTTCTGTTGCGACAGCAAAATTCACACTGGTGAGAATGGAAGGTCTTCCTCAGTTGCATTATAAACAGGACTTTATGACCATCCCCTCCTTCAACACCCATCCGAAAAGTTGCTGGAGAATCAGTGAACAGAACTGCTTCTGCTGCTTACTTCCGAGTAAGGGGCTATGCCCAATTGTTAGTTCCACTCAGAGTAGACCCACTGCCTCAATGGGGACAAAGGTAAGTCATTTTTATGGAAAGGCCGTTGATTCAGTGGGTGTGGTTCTGTTCGGAACATAGCACTAGGTTTAGCCCGAGACGTCGAGAACCGAATTGCTTTTAGTATTTTATGGAACCCATAAAAGGAATCGCAGGGACACCATTACCTTCCCTCATACTATGCTCCGTATGACCCAGGCATTCCTAAACTACTCTTACTATTAGTTTTAGGGAAGTGTACTCCCTCTTCTTTAGGAACTGCATGATCCGGGAGGTTTTCCTTTGGATTAAATTAAAGTCAAAAGGATACCAGAAGCACTAACAACATTCCGGAGGTAAGAGTGACCCCACTCATATCTCTCCGTGGCCGGCAGGTAAGCCTCCTGGCCCGTTCCCTCCCTTTGATCTGAAAATTATGGCCTGAATTCTGCAGAGATTCCTCGCCAAGAATTCTGTGGCATCTTAAATACTAACGAGACACAGTCTTGCTGAGCCTTCACAAAGAACAACCTTTATTTCTTGGAAGCTTTCGTAGCTGCAGCTGATGCACGATGGACGGACGGACGGATGGATATAAGGGATGCAGGGGCTCCCTGGCCTCTTTCTGTCGGGTTTTGCTATAAGGCTCGAACTCGCCTTTCCACCTCCCCAAGCAGATTACCCAGAGCACCTCAAGGAAAAGACATAGACACCGTTAACATTAACAATATTCAAGGCTTATCGGTTTTAATGATTAAGAATTAAGCCACATAGGCGGGCCTCTGCCGGCTGAAATCCATCGGATTTGAAAGTGCTCCATTTAGCCTGGACTATATCTTATATCAGGATCCGGGCCTTTTAAGTAAATCTAAAATTAATTTAACGGGAGGCTTCATCTTAAAGTTGGACTTCTCCTCCTCAGAATTAGAGCCAGGGCCTCTTCTGTTGGAAGGAAGTGTATGTCTGAGAGTTGCGGTCGAGATTTGCCGCCCTGATTCGACCTGAGGTATTTCTAGCCTCTCTTTTTCTCTCTCCCTCAGATTCAGCCGCGCTGCGGATGCCAGCGAACCAGTCGCGGCCAGGAGGGTTTCCACCGATCTCAATGGGAGGTCTCTAAAGCCCGAGGAGGTCTGGATCCGACCCAGAAACTTTATCAGAATCCAAAGGGAAGGCGTGATGGGAGGGGGGGGTGCGCGGGTGAGGGAGGGGCGAGGAGGGCAAGGGAGCTCCCTGCGAGCAGGCCGCGAAGGAAGGGGCAAGAAGGGGAAGGGGGAAAAGCCGGTAGCTCTGGAGGGGGGGTCTCTGCCGGCATGCTAATGACAGCAGCTTTATCTCTGCTTAAGCGGTCGCCCTCGGCGTCATGATTGCAATCAAAGTTCTCACTGAAGAGAGAGTTTCCGATAGGAAGGCCGGCGAAACGCCATCCCCCGCGTCTCTCACGGCGCTCGGCGAGATTGGCTGGCCCACGGAATCTCGGAAGATCTTGAGAGCGAGAGAGAGAGGAAGAGAGAGAGAGAGAGGTTGGAGAAACAGATGAGCAAACTGAAAGCCAGGTAACTTTGCGGCCGGGAATGGGGGGGGGGGAAGGGGGAGGATGGAAGATGGGGGTGATGAGACCACCGGCTCTCACTCTTGGCCAGTATAGTAGACGCCTTTGAAATCTTGAAATCCAGACCTTTACCCCCCACATCCACCCACCCACTCCCCCCCCCTTTTTTTAACATAACATGACGACTGAAAAAAGGCGGAGGAAGTGAAAAAGAAATTAGGTAAAGAGTGAATGAATAAATACATGAATGGAGGCCTCTCCCCTCCTCCCCGTCTTCCGCCGGTTCTTTAAATCATGTCTCTGAGACTTTGCGAATGTGAAAATAAATGTATATAACTGTGTTTTGGGATTATTATGAGTTTTTGGAGGCGGGTGCTCAGTCAGTTTACCAAAAGAAGGTTTTGAGCCAAACGTGGAAGAATCACTCCGTTCATAAACAGAAGGACAGAAAGACCCCACTTTAAAAAAACTTGTTTTGTGGGTGCGTTAAGGCAATACAATGAACTCCCGGGACTACAATTATTGGTTCCGGGCGCAGGCTGTGGTTCGCGTGGGACGCCGTTGGGCACGAAGGTATCTGCCCGGATAGTTCAGACTGAATGGGGGTGTTCCGTGTGGCTGTGGTCGTGTGTGTGCCTCTGCCCGTTTGGGCGTTTGCATACGTGTGCAAAGGGGAGTTCATTTCTTCTTCTTTAAGAGAAGACGGATTCGTTTCTTAAACAGGAAGGAAAGGTGATTAAAAGTGGCCGAAATGCGGCGGCGGCGGGGGGGGGGGAGAATGCTCTTCCCCCTCCCCTCCCACCGCCAGCTTTTGGCAGGTTTTCTTGTCTCGCCAGGTTTTCTCGAAAAAAGCCTTCTTCGAAATCAAAGCCGCCCGCCTGTCATTTAGAGTGTGTGTTTGGTTGGGGGACAAACGAGAAAGAAGCTGCATCGTTAGGAGCTTAAAAAGCTAACAGACGCGCACACACAAAAGCAAACGGGGCGGGGGAGGGAGGGAAGCGGTTGGGTGGGGGATCAGAGCATAATGATGCACCTAAATGAAGGGGGAAATGTTGCTACGCTCGTTTTATTAATCAGACTAATTTCACCCCAGAGGCCAAACCCCAGAGCAACCCATGCAAGATCTGCTCGAGGCCAGGACACGCGCTCTTCTCTTCACTCCTGGTCTTTCTGCCTCCCTACCTGGATCTATTTGTCTGCTCAGAAGCCGCCTTCATTATCCGCTGACAGGATCTTGTATTTATTTGCTTATAAACCTGTTACAATAAATGATTATTCGACCAGCGTCACTCGTACCTTAATGGCGAGCGCTCCTTTTCGTGATGAATGACATTTCGGAGCTAGAGAGAATGTATGGGTCATTTTGACCAGTCAGTCCCTTCGCCTTTTTTTAAAAAAAACAAGTCTCTCGTTTCATTTATATATTTATCCCCCCCTCCTCTTTACGCCTCCTTCCAAAAGAGGTAATAATATTTAGAGACACTTGCCGGGCTGAATGCGAATTAGCTCTTGCTGCAAGCTGATCATTAAGAGGACCAGCCCCCACCACCTTGACTTTATATATTTATATATAATTTTTTTTGAAGGAGGGGGAAGAGCTGAGATGATGGAAAGAATAAGAAAAGAGATGATCTTGATGGAAAGAGGGTTGCACAGCCCTGGCAAAAGGCTGGCGAATTTGTCCGATCCGGCCGGGAACGCCGTCCTGGAGGCCCTCGAAAATTCGCCACACAGCGGCCGCCTCAGCCCCAGACTAACTTCCGCTTCTCTGCACAGCTCTATAGGGGACATTCCTGCCAAAGGCAAATTCGAAATAGACACCTTATTCAACCTTCAGCACCAGAACAGCGAAAGCGCCGCCGCCGCCGCCGCCTCGGAGCTGCCGCCTCCCGCCTCTGAAAGCAGGAAGAAAATTAGCCATTATTCAGAAGTTGCTCAAGAGGCAGATATGAACAGCGATGTGGAGGTGGGCTGCTCCGCGCTCCGCTCGCCCACTAGCTTGACTTCCTCCCAGCTGAAGGAAAACAATAACAAAGGTAACTCTCTCTCTCTCTCGCTCTCTCTCTCTCTCGGTCTACCCCTCACCCCCATTCCTTAAGCCAAAGCGGGCTTTAGTCGGACAAGAACTTGGGAGCGAAACCAATGCATTTTAGGCGCCGAGCAGAAACAAAACATCGAGGTTTACCCTCTCCTCTCTTTATTTCTCCCTTTAAAGGTCTTGTCTCTCACAGACGATGCCCTATAATAAATAGTGCATTAAATAAAGGGTCATGGGGGTGTCGAATAATCATGTATTGTATTGTTCTCTGTGGAAAGCTGACTCGGGTATCCCGGAGTAGAAAACCTCCACTTTAGAGGTATATAAACTATAAACGCCAGCCAAGATGTCGGGATACCTAAATGAATGCAACATGGCATTTAAACACTCTTATAGGCTGTATTTCTGCTCCAAGTGTGCGGCTCACAGGAAGACCGGGGGTGGTTTATTTCTATAGACTGACTGCACAGGGTATCCCAATATCTGAATGTATTGGCCGCCTGGCTCCTGGAGGGGTTTCCGCGTTCATTTGGAGACCGAGGTATCCCTTCGCAGCGTATTTTGGAGAGCCTGTTTCTATATTGCAAGAGCAGACAGGTGTCTCTTGCGCAATTGTGCCGCTCGGCATTTATGACACAATGTTTACAACCGGGCATTTCCCAGGTTGCTGTTGGACGTCGTATTTATATATACTTCGTTCGGTGTTGTTTATACAAAGTGTACCTGGCTGTTTTCTTTTAACCTAGACAAATTAGCTCTGGGTGTCTCTAACCGGCTGTTTGATATTTTCACTAGAAACGTGGATTTTTTTTATAAAAAAAGAGAAACAAAACAAAACAAAAACCTTTCAGGTATTTCGTGCTTCTTCCCGATTTGTGTCCTTCCCCAACGAAATGAAACAAAAGAAAATAAGAACCAGATTATTTCATTCTAGAAATAATTTATCCTCAGGAGTCAAAGCTTGGTAAGAACTTTGAAAAGCGAAGCGAACGGAAACCAATCCTACTGGATGCAACTGGAGGACCTGTGGTGACTGAATAGAAAGGCATTGAACCAAAAGTATCAGAATATTTACCATCCACAAAGGCGCTTCGTCTTGTTCATAGCTGCGATTTTGACGCCAATGAAATAACAAAAATAAATGAGAAAAGGCGTGTACCGTTAAAAGACGCGCCCGTGGCCTCGGAAAAAATCTTAGCTCCAGGGATTTTATAAAAGGCGGTTCTATCTCCTCCCCTCCCCTTTTCGCTGGTCATTTTTTTGTGACGAGTAGACTCGTTTTTACTGTTTCATTTATTATATTTAAAAGAAGATGCCTGATCTCCTTCTCATTCTTTTATGAGATCTTTTTTTAAAAAAAATGAAGTCTCTCTCTTTTTTTAATTATTGATTCTATTAACAGCGGCAATTTGTATCCCTGACAAGCGAGCATTAATTATCAAGGAGACCAGAGAGGGAGCGCCGATTGCCGGCGGTTCCCTCCGCTTCGCTGACACCCACGCACCCGCGCATCTATTCCCGAATAAATCTCCTTCCGATGCTTTCGTTTTGTCTGGTAGGCTATTCCGAAAGCAGCTCGACTCCCGGCACCACCACGTCGTCCTCCAGCTCCAGCTTAAGCAGCCTGCACGGCGGGAGCGCCTTGGGGAACTCCAGCTCGAGTGCGGATCAAGTGCGGAGGTACCGCACCGCCTTCACCCGGGAACAGATCGCCCGCCTGGAGAAGGAGTTCTACCGCGAGAACTATGTCTCCCGGCCCCGGCGCTGCGAGTTGGCCGCGGCGCTCAACCTCCCGGAGACCACCATCAAGGTACGGGAAGCGAACCGGGGTGCCGGAGACGGAAGTGGGGGCTCCGACAAAGCAGCCGGGAGAGGGGCGGTGGGAAGAAAGCGAGGGAGGCTGAGGGTCCCTCCTCGCCGTCCCACCGGCTTTCGGGGCTCCCGAGTCACGTCTGGTGAGATGGCCCCTTCCAGTTGAGTCTTCCTGAGGGCAGAGCTGCCGGGCTCAAGGCCCCCCGCTTCCTGGAGGCGGCAAGGTCAGGCCCGCGATAACATAAAAATACACCAGATAAATAAAACAGGCCCTCAACCTGTCCCGGCCAGATTGTTTCGTTTTTTAAAATCCCGGTTTCTTTGGTTCTTGCCTTCTTGGAAGCGGACTTGTCCTTCTGGGCTCCGCGGCTTTTCTTTTTCCACTTTTCAAATGGGAGGGGAGGGAAAGGGAGAGTGGTGACAATAAAATAAATATTTATTTTTTTAAAAAAAACTGTTTTAGGAATTGGATACTTAATTTATTTATTTTGGAATTGCTCATAATGTTATTCTTCCCGAGTCTTTCTTTGCTATTGCCAGCTTGTCTTTCTGCGTTTCTTTCACACTCATTTAGAGTTCTCAACACAACTCTATGCGTGCCTACTCAAAAGTAAGCCCCTCTGAGTTTAAAAGGGGTTTCCCTTCAAGGGAAGAAAAAGAGTTGGTAGAATTGTAGCCGAAGCGGCCCTTCTCAAGGTGCTCTAGAGATTTCGCCTCTCTCCCCCATTCCAGGATAAGGCCATTGTAAAGATTCCGAGTTATATTTTAAAAAATCGGACAGCAAAGGAACGAAAAGCCATAGCAGTTTTGTAATTTTAAAACAATGTTTTCGTTTGTAAGGTGACAAAGCACCCTTTCTGTACGCAGGATTTCTCTTCAATCACGGGCGCTCTGAAATAAGTCCGTGGGAAGGGAGCCGCGCTAAACGCAAGCAACAGAAATATAAAGACCTTTCCTTGTAAAGAAGGCTCCTGATTTGTGGGGTAATGCCTGAGTCAGTGGCCACAAACTAGGGTTGAGAGGGCCCCAAAACTTGATCGCCAGTCCGGTTCGTGTAAAAATTCAAAAATGCATTGACTTCTACATTATGCTCCCACGCGGACAGTTGAAGGGTTGCTTTGTCACTGTATGAGAAGATAATGATCAGATGCTGTTCTCAAATATACGTTAAGGTGGGCCAGTTTAACACGTTTACAGCGATCACGTTGCAGCGACAAATGATGTCTGGGGACACTCGATGTTCAAAACAAATGCAAAAAAAATTTTTTTGGGGTGTGTGTGTGTTCCATGGCGATCACGCGCTGAAACAGGGCCTAAAAAACAGACGGCCTCGGTTCGAGAGCAAGAGATTGGGGGAATGGCTTGGGCCACAGTACGGGAGGAAATCGGGGTGGGTGGGGGGCAGAGGGCGGCCAGTCGGGCCTTATAACCGGGGGGGGGGCGACCCTGATGCCGGTCTGGCCCTGTAGAAGTGATATTTTGGGGCGGGTGGGGTGGGGTGGTGGTGGTGGAGGGAAGGTATCGCCCCTGCAGCGGATCCGCTAAAAGCCGCCCTCTTCTCTCTCTGTCTAATTCTCCCCCCCCGCCCCCCTCCTCGCCCTGATCCCGCCCCTCCTCCCAGGTGTGGTTCCAGAACCGGCGCATGAAGGACAAGCGACAGAGGCTGGCCATGTCGTGGCCCCACCCGGCCGACCCCAGCTTCTACACCTACATGATGACCCACGCGGCGGCCACCGGGAGCCTGCCCTACCCCTTCCATTCCCACGTGCCTCTTCACTACTACCCCCACGTCGGGGTGACGGCGGCAGCCGCGGCCGCCGCCGCCTCGGGAGCCGCCGCCTCGCCTTTCGCCACCTCCATCCGCCCGCTGGACACCTTCCGCGCCCTCTCGCACCCCTACTCCCGGCCCGAGCTGCTGTGCAGTTTCCGGCACCCGGGCCTCTACCAGTCGCCCGCCGCCGCCGCCGCCGCCGCCGCAGCCGCCGGCCTCAATAGCGGCAGCAGCGCCGCCGCCGCCGCCGCTGCCGCCGCCGCCGCCGCGTCCTCGGCCCCGCCCACCGGCTCCGCCCCCTGCTCCTGCCTCAGCTGCCACAGCAGCCAATCGGCGGCAGCGGCGGCGGCGGCGGCAGCGCTGGGCTCGCGCGCCTCCGGCTCGGATTTCCCCTGCGCGACCGGAGGCGCCGCCGCCGCGGCCTCGCAGCGCTCCGAGAGCGGCTTCCTGCCTTACTCGGCCGCCGTTCTCAGCAAGACCGCCGTGCCTTCCCCAGACCAGCGGGAGGAGGCCCCCCTGACCAGATAACCAGCCTTCCCCCACCCGGCGGCCTAGGGGGGGCGCTGTGGTGCCGGGGTGGCCAAAGGCAGGAGTGATCCTTTTTTTTTTTGGTACGAGGGGAGTGGCCGGTAAGGGGGTGGGGAACATACACTGGAGCGCTAGCAAAAAAGGAAAAGGAAAAAAGGGTTTTTTTAAATTATGAAAATGTATTATTATTATTATTACAGTAACGATGATTATTGTTGATCAAATCAAGCCCCTCTGTTTATATGAAAGCAAAAAATAATAATAATAAAAAGGGGGGGCAAGTGCTGAATAGGGCAACTGGAGGACAATATGGGGATCAGCCTCATTGAGGGACCAAAAATTAGAACGTTCTTAATTTCTGGCGTACTTTCCCTCGACCTGGTCGGACTTGTGGGTCGAAAAGAACCGGACGTTGATCTCCAGACACCTTACACGCATTCCAACCTCCCACAAAGTGTCGCTCCGCTCCCCCTGCTGGCGACCATGGGAGCTGCTTTGGGGCACGGAGCGTTGGCCTTCTTTATTTTATTTTTTAAAATATAATGTTATTGTTTTTGAGGCTACCTTAACCTTTTGTTCAGTTGCAAAACCATATTTTAACATATAATCTCTGTTTTTAATTTTATTATAATGATGATGTTTATTTTTAAAAAGCAAAACAATCCGGCCCTGCATTTCGTGGAAGTTTGTCTGAGGATGACGGAGTAAATAAACCCTGAAGCCATTAGGTGCAGAGACGCCTGTGGTCAATGGGGGCAGAATCTGGCAGAACTAGAGGAACGAAAAAATGCGATTTTTTATTAAGGTGTCCTTTCCCTCCTGTCCCGCTGAACTGGAAACGAGCTGGTGTATTTCTGAAGGAGGAAAGACCGCCAAAAGAGTAGGAAGCTAATTAGGCCACGGCGGACGTGTTGCAAAAGGGAACGGAATGTGAGATTGACAGTCTGGGGAAAGGGTTTTGTATTTATTTTTATTTTTAAAAGACTCGTTTGTTCCGAAGTACCATAGTCCACGTTATCTGGGAAATACTTGAATCTTTCTTGGCACGTGACGCGCATTGTTAAGGCTCGCTGATCTTCCAGATTCTTTTTCTTGTTTTTATTAATTTTTCTCCCTTCCAAAAGAAAGGGGGAAGGAAATGATGGCTCTCGTCTCCCCCCCTCCCCCTTCACGCCTTTAGTTGTGACAAGCCACCTCTGGGTAAGAGAGAGAGAGAGAGAGAGAGAGAGAGAGAGAGAGAGACCAGACCCCCAGCCGTTGGAGGGACTTCCGTGAACTTGAAGAAGGCACACATCAAAAACCACCGGCGTTATTGCCGTGTCAATTTTGATGCTAATAATGTGCAGATTATGACGAAAATTGCCAATCATGTTCTCTGATGGACCTCCTTTGAATGTGGAAGAGGGGGGAAAAAGTTCCCCGCACGGAGACCTGCTGTCAACTACTAACAACCCGCTAAGGGAAGTCATTAGAAGAGACAGATAAGAGGCTCGGTACATAAAACATTTGTTCTTCGTGCAAATAATGCATGTTATTTAATGTTATATCTGTTATCTTGGAAGTGATTTTTTTTTTGTTTTTGCACAAGAAAGCCACGGTTCTTATCATCATCTCAATTGCCTATTTTCATTTTGGTAACTTGGATGCCCCGGGTAGATTTTTCCCTGTTCCGTTGATATGCCACCAATGCGAAGAGCCTCATTAAACCAAACTCTGATATTTCCATAATGCTCCCAACAGAGCCACTTCACTCTCCACATAATGAGATTCTCCCCCACCCCGCTTTTTTTTCCTGAAGAGTTGAAGCCCTCAAATAACTAGCTATTGCTTATTTAGGTCCTGAGTATATGGCGTGGATGCAGACACCGCGGCCCATCTATTCTCTCTAATTTATACAGTATATAGTTGAAATAAATGTCCTGCAATTCTTAAGACACTGGAAAGGGGTGTGTGTGTGTGTGTGTGTGTGTGTGTGTGTGTGTGTGTGTGTGTGTGTGTGTGTGTGTGTGTGTGTGTGTGTGTGTGTGTGTGTGTGTGTGTGTGTGTGTGTGTGTCTTTCCTCCACATGCAGATAATGGACATTCAGAAAATTATTTTGAAATCTGTACTATTTGGTTCGGTGGAAATGAGCTGTAGATCTTTCTTTCTTTCTTTCCCATTTTTAAGTTGGAGAGACAGGTTGCTGGATTTAGGGCAGGGCTGAGGAAAAAAAACTCACACTATGGCAGCAGAAAGAGGCAGGGTGGGCTACCTTGACAAAGGGAATAGTTTATAGCATTTTTAGAAAACTTTAATCATCTAATTTTTTTTAACTAAAGAAAAGAGAGAGAAGAAAATCATTTTAGTAAGAGTAAGAGTACCTGACGAGACTACTTATGTATTGAAAAAGAGAGAAAAATGTCGACTGTTGTCCATGGAATTTATATTTAATTTTTTAATTAATATATAATTTAACTCTAACAAAATAGACCAAAACGACACTCTTTTACCAGCGTTTACCTTTTCTCTAAATTGTTTGGTATAATTGCCCTTATTGGATGTAGAGTTAATGATTTTGGCAATAATGTTTACATTTTTTCCAAAATATAAATACAAAATATAAATATATATATAGAAATATATCTTAGAAGTGATCGATAAGGTTGCTGGTTGGTATATAAAAATGAACATAAAATCGTCTTATGTTGGGTCCATTGGACCTAGTTATTATGTGAAAACTGTAAATAAAAGTACTTGTGTTTCAGAAATTGCTGGCTGTATGAACTCACTGTAAAATATTTTACAAATGTGCAATAACGACAAAGCTTTGTATATTACGTTATTTATTGTGTTTGGTCATGTAAAATAAATGTTATTTAAATCAAAAACAATCTGATTTGTTTAAGATCCTGTAAATAATTTCCTTTTCATATTTGCATACTTTCGTTTTAAGATGTGTGTGTGATTCAGGTTTATGAGAACTTCTTAAAAGAACCTCTTTGGCAGCTTTTTCATACACGCATCGGACAGATTCTCACTAATCGGCATTTTTACTGCAAATGCAATGCATTACTCATATTTATAGTAGGCATGTATTAAGTCCAAACATTGGTTTAGCACTAATTGCCTAGTCCAACAGATGAATGTTTATAAATAGAGCACACATATTCTATAAGAGAAACAGTCAACAACATTAATTTGCTACACTGTTAATGTATTTGATCATTTTAGAGTCTTTCCAGTATTCTAAGTAAATGTGGATCGTTTTTAACTCGGGCAAATGAGCGTGTTTAATCTGGTATCAGAAAGACACCCAAGGTAAGGTTGAACAAAAAGCAAATACTGTAGTTTTCCGTCAATCATGCAGAATGATTCTGAATATATTTCTCCAGAAGGACTCAAATGCATATGTGATGTTTTCTTTCTTTCCTTTCTTCCTTCTTTCGTGGCCATTGATCGATATTTCGATGGGAACACGTAAGAGTCAATGAGGTGTACCAAACAGTCTATTTCTATTCGATTTTTGTTTTGTTTTTTTAAAAAGCAAAGATGTCCCTTGTACGAAATTCGCCTTCACCAACTGCTCACCCTGGCATTAATTACAACGACATGGAAACTATTGGGAATACAAAGGCTGCTATCACAAGCCATTTTGGCCCTGTAATTTACCATTATTATTGCATTAGCTCTAAATGATACAAGCTGATACTGTCTTTAATTGCAGTTTGGTTAAATATATACTGGAGTGTTCCCTGGGGTTCTTTGTTAGATAAGCCACACACGCCCCCTTTCCTCTCTCTCTCTCTCTCTCTCTGCCCCCTCTTGCTCTTTTCCTCCCTCCCTCCCTCCCTCCCTCCCTCCTTCTCTCTCTCTGCCCCCTCCCTCTCTCTCTCTTTTGCTCCCTGAACACCCCCATTAAAGAAATACGATTATAGCAGCACATTTGGACTGTTGATGTATCGCCCTGCTTTTCTGTGCTCTTTGCTAACGCGGGGGTTGTAACCCTTAAAAACAAAAGCATTGAGATAGATGGGAAAGCAAACAGGAAAAGACAGTGGCCCCAAAACCCTGTCCAAAATAACAGCATATTTTTCCCCTGATTGTGATTGTCTCGAGTGTGCAAAGAATGAAAAAATAATTCATCATAAAATGCAAGAAGACTGTCTGTCATCACCCCTGAATTGTTTTTGACAAGAAAATAAATCTGTAGGTTGTTTAATATATTTTATATTTTCTTTATTTCGGCGCTAATAGAAAAACCAAATTAAATGTCCACCACCGAGATAGAAATGCAAAGATCGATGATCCACCCCCTACTGTCCAATCACCCCTATTTAATTGACTGTATTTTCTGGGTAATTGAACTGCTTGTTGTAAATTGAAGATTTTATAGAAACGACATGAAAACTACATTTACTGACATTCATCGCATCTTTGACATTGATTATCTGATCAACGCATGTCATGCTAACCTCCAATTCTTCATTACACACTGTTTATGAGCTGTTACAGAAGAACTTGCTTGTTCCAGGGTGATTGATTGCCTTATTAACGCGTGTTCTTGTAAGTGTGACCGAACTGATTACGATGCATATGTTTAGAATAATGTTTCATTTAGCTGACTGCGAATAATGCAGGGTGACAGCTGCTGCAGGGAGGACAAAAAAAAAAAAGCACAAGGAACTACAGGGCGCGTTTGGGACCAAAAAACCCAAGTTATTTAAGGTGGAACCAATCATCCAAAGGAGAACCTCTGGAACGACTGAAGCACTTGACAGTGGTTTTCTCGACATGGCTGCGTCCTCTAAATAAATATATCAGTGCTGTTTAGGAAACAATAGCCTAAGTCTCGCAGGCTACCTATGGATTGGAAAATGAGAAATTGATTTAAAATCTCTTTTCCCCACCGCACTTTGGCCTGGCTTTGTTTCGAAAACATGGGGGTGGCAGTCGGGAAAAACACGGCTCTCCCGATTTTCTCTTAAATAATTGTTCCCGAATTCTGTAGGCTTTAAAAAAAAAATTTGTTTTAACAAATATTTATTTATTTAGTTAGTTTTTTTTTTTTTAACAAAAACGTTGAAACAGGACATTCTGCAGCTTCAAGGTATTATAGCTAAGAACAATGGCCGTTGCGGAACAGACCTCTCGTGGTTTGGTCATGACAGCAACTTCTTCTTAACAGGTCTTCGCAACCCGTTGCCTGAACCCTTCTAATGACTTGGTGGGTTGCTTTTTTTTTTTTAACATGTCGCCTTTTAATTGCTGTCTTTAACCTCTCGGTTATTGCAATAACTAAAATTGAGTTCGTGAAGAATGAGGATGGAAATGCAATATACTAGTAATGGAAATTTCCCATCCAAACTGTATCTTTCCACTTTGCGAGTTTATAGGTTGACCTATGTTTTATTTTATTTTGTGATTTTACCATTCGAGTTGGAGGATATAAGAGACCTTCTAAATGGACGGTAGCATCAGAACCACCACAGTCAAATGAATGACCACTTTTGGCCTGGGCTGACACAGATCCCAAGAAGTGAAGGTTCAGACATTCGTAGCATCCTCACAGAGCGCTTCCGGTGCACGAAGCTGTAATTAGTAAGGGCTCTTTTTCTGCCCGACCCTTCCAGTCAGGATTCTACATGTTTAGTAACACCAACCCCTCCAAATATAAACCTTATTCTATTTTTTGCCCAATCGAGTGATCTTTCATAGGAGGACAGAAGACTGGTCTTCCTTAGTTAATTTAAATGGTACTTTTTAAAAATAAGCATGAGCACTAAATAAACATGGTTAAGACTGCAGCCCCTTAAACAGAAGAGAACCCATACCTAGTCACAAAAGCCTCAGGATCAATAATTACCAGCTCTACCATTTAGCCAGAGTCAACCCCTCCAAGAACAGATTTTTAGACATAAGGAACAAGCAGGAAAAAATATCCACCATTTTATCGCTTACTGTTTTATTTTGGTCACCAGGGTTAGTCAGCAGTGGTTGTGCAGATTTTTGTTTTGACTTGTGAGGGACTATTTTCTGCTCTGCCTCAGGCAGCGCTGTTTCTTGGGCCTCCCCAATTAAGTGAGCCTAGGATGGCAAGCTCAGAAGACCATCCTGAGGGGTGGAGCAAAGGGGGAGGACGTTATGGGTTGTTGGACTACAATTCCCAGCATTCTTCAGCATTGGCAATACTGGCAAAGGCTCTTGGAAGTGGCAGTCCTATGAAAGGCAGGGATGCTATTTCTGCCTTATTGCCCATTTCTGCCCTACTGCCCTACTACTAGTGGACTCAATTCCCCAGTAGGATTGGGGAATCGAACAAAATCAAAAGAGACTGGTAGTTAAGGGAAGGGATGAGCAATCTTCCCTCTTTCACATGTCACCCCACCCATCCCCAATCCCCCATGGCTGTGTGTCACAGAATGGGCAGCTTCATGCACCTGGAAGTATCATGAATATCTCCTTGAGCCAATGCATGACTCTTTAAGAGTTCAGCCGTGCTTAATCCTACACCTGTTCTGAAATCCCACTGTTGATCAGACAAGCACTTTTTGGGGTCTTAACTGAGAGTAAACACATGGAAGGCCACTGTGAGCATCTTGTCACCAGTTCTTTTCAGAGGATTGCACAATGGTGCCTACAGCAGAGGGACCTCTCTTTTAAGTGGGAAACGGGCAATGGGGAGAATCTGTGGATCTGTTGAGAGAGGGAGAGAACATAAGGGATAAATTATCAGTGGAGGTTGAAATTCTCTAATCACTGGGCCAAAAAGAGTCCTGTATGGTACATAGTACAATCCTACCTCAAAACTATGTATATATAACAAAAATGAGGAAGATCTTGTGTGAGAGCAAATCCCATCATCCTTGCTCATTGGCCAGACCTCCTGAAGCTGAAGGACACAGGGGATGGTCGAATAACTTCTGTAAGGCCGCACATCCCCATTTCTGTTGTATAACACTGTGGCTCAAATTCTTATCTGAACTAAATCCCACAACTCAATTACAAGCAGCACTTTAGAACATTAAGTGTGCCTTTCAGGGTATTTAAGAGGTATCTTACAGAAACAGTCACAAACTATAATAATGGTATGCACTAAAATTCAAAATAATGGAGATAACACTAAGATAGCATGAACATCACCATCAAAACAGTGGTTTGGGTCTCTGTATGGGGAGCCAGAGGTTGGGAGTTCTATTCCCCACTGTGCCTTCTTGACAGGGGATGGACTTAATGATCCACAGGGTCTCTTCCAGCTCTGCAGTTCTAAGATGATGATTAGCCTTGTGGCACAGTGGTTAAACAGCTGTACTGCAGCCAAAATTCTGCTCAGGACTTGGTTTAGTCCCAGATAGTCAGCTCAAAGTTTAAAGTGAATAGCCAGCTTGCTGGGGGTGGGGGTGGGGGTGGCAATGTGTAGCCTTCATAATTAAATTGTAAATACCCTACAGAGAGCTTTAAGCACTACGGGGCAGTATATAAGCAGCATGCTTTGCTTATTATAAAATAATATTTAAAATGTTCAAAAATCGATATTATTTGCAAACTCTCTAGAGATCTAAATGAAGACTCTTTCAGGCCATTTTAAAGGAACCCCCCCCCCCAAAAAAAACAAAAGATCCTATATATTCCCCACCAGAGAATATGTGGAGCCACCACAAAAAAAGAGCCATGACCATGCAGGTCGTACTCATCAACTCTTGGCCCTATGATTTAATCTGGGAGCAAGGCAGCCGTGTGCCTGCTTTCATCCTGGGCATGTTCAGTCTTCAGACAGACAGTTCTCAGACCCTCCAGTGACACAGCAGCTCAGGTCTAGAAGTGAGTCATCAGAAACAAATGCCACTTAAAGTACCTGGGATTTCTCTCAAGTAGCAAAGCATAGGATTTTAGAGAAGGTCCACACAGTGTTCTTAAATTGGGTTGAAATGTATTTCTGAGTAACCCTGCACAGGATTGCAGGGTAGGATCCCTCAGAAAGGAGGGCTGTGATCCATCAGATATATTTGGGCTTCTGTTCCCATCCATTTTGCCAGCCCATGGTAAGGGATTATGGGTATAGTAGTTCATTCCATCCTCCTGCCCTGTTCGAAGGGGGGGCTATTCGTCTTTTGGTTCTAAAGTATCCTAGAATCGGTCTCCTGTCCCAGGCTGTTCCTCCAGTTCAGCCCATCTGGACCTTCTCTGGGGGGCGGGCGGGGGTGGGGGAGAATCCAAGATGCCTGCCTTCTCACTTGGGAGCCCCCCCCCAGCTTAATTTATGAGAGAAAAGAGATGGGAGTGGGAGGAAGGAAGAAGGCACTCAGCACATGTTCAGAGGCATCTCGCGGTGTGTGAGTGTGTTTGTGAGAGATCTGTTCTCCTCCTGCTCCTCAAACGAGCTCCAGTCCTGAAAGCAAACTCCCGGGACTTCGAAGCCCAGGTGAGTTTTAAAAGAGCATTTGTTTTGACGAGGGCCGGTCTTGCTGGGGAGGGCGGCGGGAGATGCTGAGGAAGGATGCCCAGCCTTGCCTTGGCCCAGGATGCCTGGGCAAGACTGGCGCCCACCCAGGTGGGCCTGGAAGAGGCCTTGAAGGTGGGGGTGGGTGGGCGGGGAGAGAGAGAGAGCTTTCTCTTTGGGGCCCTTTGTCGGAAAGGAGAAGAGAAGCCACCCTTTCGCCTCTTCAGGAGACTCTCCTCCCTCCCCCTCCTCCCTCCTTCTCCCATTTTGTTTTAATAAAGCCATCCTCAGGCATTATTTACAAGCGCCTATAATTTACCTACGCTATTTGGCAAAGCAACTTCGGGGGAGGCTGTGGGGCTGCGGGGGGAGGGGGGGGGAAGAGGACGGGCGGGCGGATGGAGAGGGTAGAAAAGCAAGCGAATGAATAAATACTTCATAACTGCTGGTAGAACAGACTGGCTCCTGTAATGAAGAAAAGATTTATGTCACGTTATTTCAAGCCCAAATAGCGGCAGGCTCTGTCTCAGCCCAGTGCTTCTATTTAAATGTTACTTTCATATATTATGTGGCATTAATTTAACTATAGCTCATTAAGGCAGAATGAAATGGTTAAATTAACTTATCAACCCATAATGATGATGAATGAGGTATTAATTCAGATACAAGCTGGGCAATTTGCAAGTCTACGTATTCTGATGGTTCTCAAATAACATTTTGAATAGCGGGTCAGCGCCTCAATCAATTACATAAGCATGTAAAGTCGGTCTCTCGGAAAAAAAATCCTTTTTCATGCATATGCATTAAAACATGTTCGCAATTACGCTCGGAAATTGCCTTCATTGGATTAAGCAGCCGGTTTGGACGCGGGTTCTGGGTTCGCCTCCCTCCGCCTTTTATTAAAGAACCGTTTTGGCTGCAACAGAGCCCGGGGGGTGGGTGGTGGGGGGGCGAAGGCTGAGGAAAGGAGCAAGCCGAGCTGAGGGAAGACCAGCACCGTTGGCCCAAAGCGAAGGCGAGGCAGGAAAGGCTCCCCCAGCAGCCAGACCCTCTCCCTGCGCTGCGGGGCCGGCTGGCCTTGAGCCACCGCTGCCCAGGCGACCTTCTTTCTTCTTTGGCAAGAAAGATCGAATCTATCATCCCAGCCCCACTTACGAGAGCGGCGGCAGCGGTTGGGGGGGGGGTGCGTTTAAAAAGCAAGCAAACAAACCACGACAAAAAAAACCCCATGGCCTCAGAGGTCACCTTAGAGCAAACCCGCAAAAGGACGGAACGGATAGGCGCGGAACGGCGCGAGGCAGCCAGAAGCCAAGAGCGAAAAACTAGGAGGGAGAAAAAGCGAAGGGTCCACACAAGAGCTGGCGGCCTCGGGTTTGTCGCGGAATTACCATCCGCAAGAGATCGGTGGGCGCGAGCCTGTTTGCAGGCCTGCCCGCCGCTTGCGTGTCCTGGGCGCCCTTGCTTGGGATCCAGGGTGCTGCTCGTGTGAAACCCAGAGAGACAGGACCATTGGACATATCTTCCCTTCATATACGGGCATTGGTTACATCCCTTAGAAACGCGCCCGGGATTGATACGACTCTCCCATAAGACTCTCTTCCGTACCTCCCCAGTATACGTGACACACACGTGTGTGTGTGTGTGTGTGTGTGTGTGTGTGTGTGTGTGTGTGTGTAAAGCAACTGTTCTTCTGGACACACCTGCTGATTGTGGGGGAAGCTGATTCCGCAGCCACAGTATCCTAAGCGGGCCCCCAGAGTTGCCCCCCCACATAAGTTTCTGACAATGACGAACAGGACTGGAGGCGGGTTGTTGAATGCTGGAGCTGGCCGGGTGGAGCCGGGAACGCTCGCTGAGCTGACCCTTCTCCGTCGGGCGTCCCTCATCCCCTTTTTTCCACTCCGAGAGGAGGATCATTGTGGGTGGGAAGGACAGTAAGAGGGCGTGGCTTGGCGATGGCACTAAACATCCCTCCCCCCCCCCCCCCAAATGGCAGCTCGCGATGCTGGTCCTGAGAGCAGGGATTGCCGTCCGCCTTTTCGCCTTAAACAGTGTGCCCTAGACGTCCTTCCGCTCTGGCCATAGTCCAGTCTGGGATGGGGAGGCAGAGGGAGCCCCGTGGAAAATGGGTGTGTGTGTGGGGGGGGGGTTGTGTCTTGGCGTTGAAGACGCTGGTGGAGCTTTTTTCGGCTCTTGGGCGCCTGCGGAAGGGCCACTTTTCTGGAGCCGACTCCTTGTTAAAGGAGAAGCAGAAGAAGGAGCACGCCCGCCAGCCAGTCAGCCAGCCCAGGTGAATCGTCGCCCAACCCAACACTCCTCCTCGCGGGCCTCGGCTTTCACCAGGCCCGAGACGTCCCCAGTCCGTGGTCGGGAAATCCCAAAAGAGAGGCCGCCGAAAGCAGCAAGAGATCAGCCTCGCCCGCTGCTGCCCCCCTTTTGCCCTCGACGGCCCCACCGCTAAGGGGGAAGCAGGCCTCCGTGTGGCCTTGCTCTGAAGTTCGGGGGTCCCGCGAGAGGCCTGTGGATGGGGGCAGAAGATCGTGCTTCCCACCTTCCCTGACCGGGAGGAGACTCTCCCCACCGGATTGGGGGTGTGTGTGTGTGTGTGTCACTGCCGAAGGCTCTCTGCGCTCAATCATTTTGACATTCAAATACTAGTGGAAACAAGAAGCACCTTCCACGTCAGCGGCGGGCGCAGTTCCATTTTAATGATCAGGATCAGATTCTCTCGATGTCCACCCATGACATCTTCTACTCCAGAAGAAGCCCCGCTGAGTTCAATGGGTCTTACTTTGGAGTAAGCGAGTCTAAGCTTGCATCTCTCTCTCTCTCTCTCTCTCCTCGATCAACTTATTCTGAGTGAATAAGCGGCCGTTTTTCTTGGGTTGCCCCTTCACCCAACGGAGGCTCTCCCGGCACCCAGGGGACCTCAGCCTCATCTTCCAGACTAACACCCAATCTACGAGTTACTATTTCTAAGCTAAGCGGAGCCCTTCCTCTCAACGAAATTTAGGAGCCACGATTTAGAAGGGGGATGTCGGGGGTGGGGCTCGCGCAATCACACTAGCAGCACAGCTGATTCACTGCGGGAAGAGGACTCAGGAAACCTGGGTTCGAATCCCGCTCGGCCATGGAAACTCAGCGGGAGGGGGGGAAGTGAAACCGCTAAAACCACTCCTTTAACATCTGGCTTACCTTGGAAGCCCTATTAGGGTCGCTCTAAGTCGGTTCCAGCTTGACAGCACAGAACACACAGAGAAACGTGAGAGATTTAGGACCCCGGTGCGTTAGTACAAGAGGCCCTGCAGTGAATCGGGTGGCTTCCGTTGGTTTACAGTAGACCTGAAGACAGACATATGAGCCACTTAGCATGGTTTTTCTGCCCGCCGACGTTTAAAGCGAATAAAGTAGCACCTTACGGTTTTACGGGTGGCGGTGTTCCTAACACTTCAGTGACTTACTGACAGCTGACATTCACAAGCCGTCTGGGAGGCGGTGGAGCTCCGACTTGGTACCAAGAGAACTCCGCCCAAAGATCCTTTACCCTAATCCCTCTTCTTCTTCGTCCTTTTTAAATGGTCGCTCCACTTCATAGAGGCGCTAGTCTTCTCAAACACACTGAGGCATGTTGTCCCATCGATTTTTAAAGCAGGATTTCGCTGCTCAGGTCAGCAGGGGCTTCTGCTCACACATTTCTTGAACACCGGGGACGGAGGCTGCGCTCCACGCCCTTAGAGGCAAGCACCGTTGAAATCAATGGGATTCCCTTCTGAGTAAACACACACAGGATCATGTTGCTTTGAGTGTTCAACTAAAACCGTCCAATAAGCCAGATCGCAAAGAGGTCTGGGGCTCCCCAGTAGCCTCCGAACTCCCAATGGGCTTACTCGGGCTCAGATGTTTCTTAGAAATTAATAGCCTATGATCCTAAATAAAATGGGCAGGCCCAAACCGGTGGGATGCAGTGGCTAGAGCCGCCCTGCCTTGACCCGGAGCCTTCCAGTTGCAGCATACTACAAATCCTATTATTCCCCAGCCATCTCATTTCAACAGTTGTACTGGCTAGGATAATGGGAATGGTAGCCCAACTCACCTGAAGGGCAAAGGATTGGGGAAAGCAGGATTGGAATGTAAAACCCAGGATCACATAACAGCCGCTTTGGGTCCCTTGTTGGGAGAAATGCGGCATATATAATAATAATAATAATAATAATACTAATAATAATAATAATAATAATAATAATAATAATACTAATAATAATACTAATAATAATACTAATACTAATACTAATACTAATACTAATACTAATACTAATAATAATACTAATAATAATAATAATAATAATAATAATTAATATTATTATTATTATTATTATTATTATTATTATTATTATTATTATTATTATTATTATTATTATTATTATTATTATTATTATTATTATTATTATTATTATTATTATTATTATTCACTCTCTAAGGTCCCCGGGTCACCATCTCTCAGCACAAGCTACGGCAGAGTACACCAAGGGAGCTTAATCTAATTTTTTTCACGGCCTCGGTTCCCCGTTCCATTGTAAGATTCAGGGTAAGGTAGAGAATGGTCCAGAGTGGTGTGGTGGACAGGGTGCCGGACTAAAACTCAGAAGATCTCATTTCAAATCCCCTGGCAATGGTAACTCACTCCTTGGGGATCTCGGATACCTCAGAAAAGGCGACCATAGCCGTTATGCGCCGTCTGGATGATTTTAACGGAGGACAAGGTTTCCAAGGTGGGTGAAATGTTCCCCACTTGGTTAACCCGCGACTCCTCCAGGGAGTTTCTATGGCTGGGTGGGGATTCAAACCTTAGTCTCGGAAGTCTCGGCCCATCATCTTATCCGTCTACACCTCTCTAGTAGCTCAGGTGTATTCACTGCTTTATTATGGTCGCCCTAAGTTGGAAATGGCTTGAGGGCGCACGATAAAGGCGGAGAACCAGACGCCATGGCGTCAATATCTGCCGCACCCCTGTGTCCTCCGACCTTTTTGCTAATGATGAAAACTTCAGGAGGACCTGAAAACTTCCTCAGTGTGTTGTGTCGTTTACATCGGTGTAATAAATGTGTAATAAAACACAATATCTTACTTACCTTGAAAGCCCTTAGGAGGGCACAAACAGAGGTTACCTTTTAGGTATCGATTTTTATGTTGAGATGGCCTGTCACGTGGGAAGACGGGGGGCTTTTCTTCTGGGTCTCCACCCCAACGTTTGCCTACTCACAGGCTTGCTCTGAGCACAATAATGGGTCGTTGGTGGGAAGTAGAACGGCAGTCATCTTCCTAGAGAGAAAGTCCACTTACATGTACAACAAATGTCATAAATAAACAGCAACAATAACGGACAGGGAAGAATAAACCTGCTGAAGAAAGCCAATGGGTGATAGACCCAAGACTCAATTAAGCCCTATGGATTTAATGGACTATAGATTTATGGGGTAGCCTTTGCTGTTAGCTTGTCCTCAATAGCTGTCCTGCTCTTTCTTCTGAACCTGGTGCTCGGGATGGGATTTTCAAACTGCGACAATAAGGTAGCGCGTCAATTCCATTGAATTCAGCGGCAGACTTCTGGGTAAACACAGGATCGCACAGCCCCAGGAATTACTGAAAAAACGTGTTCTGGCAAAGAAACGGACGGGTTTCCCAGGAAATACATCTCGGGTCTTAAACGCAAAAGGCGGGGAAGGACCGGGGACAACTAGCCGCCGTTATAATGCTAATCCGGGGACAGATCCTGGTTCTTCTATTACTTCTTCTGAAACATCACAGGAGAAGAAGCGCTTCTGTTGTCTCGGACGGGAGAGTTTTCCATATTGTGACTCGGGGGAGGGGGAAGAGGGATTCGTGAGAAAGACTAGGAATCCTCAGGGAAATACTTGGCAGGCTAGCTGCCGCCGCCACGGCTGGTTCTGGTTCGTTAGGGAGACCCTTTTACATCCTCTAACCCTAAAGTGGCAAGGACCTTTTGCAGAATTTTTTTCCCCGCCCTGTTCCTTCCGGAAAAACGGGCAACCGAGCACTGTAAACCACCTGACCGCCTCTCAGCGGAGGATCCATCCTCCTCACCCGGCCCATGCCAAAGCAAAGTCCTGCTGGGCCAAAGACGCTTGCTTGCAGCTGGGACCAGGGTGGGGTTGTGGATAATAAGAGGATAGGAGTAGGGCTGAGAGGGTCTGGGTTCAAATCCTTGCTGCGTTAGGGAAACTGGGGCCATGGTGGCAGCGGTGGTCAAGCTACTCCTTAAAGAGATACGGAAGTTGGCGACACGTCAGAGCCTACTCACGGTTCTAGTTTTACAGGCCGGCAGAATGGGTGGAAACCGGAGGGATTTGGAGCCAACAACGTTAAGGGGCGGGGCAACACCGTTTCATGGAGTTGCGTCCTAAGGACGGGTCTCTTTTGCTGTCCGCGGGAGGGAAGGCGTTCCAAGCCCGCGGGGTAGCCGCGTCCTTCAGCTCAGAGGCAGTCTCGGGCAATTAAAAGACCTGCGAGTCGGGCGGACGATCTGCGAAGACCTCCAGGGAGTTTTGCCTCGCATTTCAACCAAGGGCTGGGAGGGGGGGGAGGGAATTAGTTGGAAAAGAGCAGGTGGCTATCGGGGATGTGCTGGCTGGTTACAAAGCGCTCTCCCCATTGGTTCTGTTATGGTTCTGTTTCGAAGAGTTTCTTTGTTTCTTTTCTGGTTGCAAATCTCTGAAGGAGGAGATAAACACACACACACACACACACACACACACACACACACACACACACACACACACACACACACACACACACACACACACACAGAGAGAGAGAGAGAGAGAGAGAGTGAGAGTATTTAGAGCGGTATTTCTGAAATCTCCCGGGCTCTCTTAATGACCCAGGAAGTGAAGAGGCAGGGTTGAGGATCCACTTTCATATGTCACAATATTCGTGCACCACAGCAACTTCCCAAAACGTCGTCGTTGTTGTTCACACCAAAGATGTATGTTAGGAAAACATGATAAATTCTCGCCGGTAGGCAAGCAGGCTAGTGAGATGCTCGGCAAAACTGCCTTGGTAAGTACATGTGCGTACCTACATTGTGAAAAATGCACACCAAACCGAGGGACATGTATGGGGCATGTATATGCAAGGGCTCTTCCTGCATCCTTGAACAGACAGTAAACTGACTTCTACAATACTTGTGGTTACGACAGTAAGGATAATAGCAAGAGCAGCAGCAGCAACCCCAGAGGAAAAGGTAACGTAAACGCAGTCATTCCACTCGTCTGAAGAAGTGCGCTTGGACACACCAAAGCTTAATAAAAAATGAAGCCTAATGTGTCTGAGAGGGGCTTCATGACTATTTCTGGTTCTAACGCCACAGGAAGTAAGCAATTGACAAGTCAATTCTTCCTCCGGATTGAGAAGGCATATTAATTTGGGGGAAAAGCCGTGAGGAGGGGGGCGTAAGTACCCTGGGGAAAACAAAAGGGCTTCCTTGCCTAACTCCAGCAAAGCGGAGGGGAGAGGAAGAAAAACCACTTTCCACTAAAGGGAGGACCAGCGTCATAACAAACCCTCGGCGAATAAAACACCTGGGGAAGGCGTCTGTCTGCTCAAGGGCAGGGCCGGGGGCGGGGGCGGGGTAAGGCCGAGAGTCTGATCCTTCAGAAGCGCTAGGAGGGCTTTCCCCCGCAGGGTCACAGAAGATTTGAACCCTCCTCTTCTCTGGGCCGGAAGGGCTGTGGGAACGGCCGCGCGCAATCTGTGGCTTCCCTGGACCGGTTCGGAACCTCGTGGGCTCCGCTCTGGAACAAAGGGCAAAGCGGGGGAACATTTGGTGGGCCCTAAAATGCGTGACGCGTGAGGATTCGAGGCCGTGGAGCCTTTCCTAACCTCGGGGTTGACCTGGCATTTCTCGCTATGGAGTAATTGATCCGGCTCGCAACAACGGCTCAAGGAGGTCCCGGAAGCCCCTGGCCGAACCGGAGGCTAGAAGAAAGGAACGGGGAGTGGGAGGGGGGAAACACCCGACAGCAATCCACCCAGGAGCAGCAAGCAGGGCTGGTCGCAAATGTTTTTAGTGCCTTTCCTACCTCCTGCTCAGGTAGATTGGCACTTCACTGTGGTGGCTCTTGTCACCTTGAGGCGAGGCGAGGCGTGGACAAACGGGATCCGTGGGCTTTCCCAGCCCGCCTCCTCCCTTCTGTCACGGTAGGGTTATCAGAGGGCACTGGTCACTAAATGAAACACACAACCCCCTTGGAACCGGCGCTCGGATGAACGCCGTTTTGACCGGCCCCATTGAAGCCACGTCGGGGCTTAGCGGACCACGAAGGAGGGGGAGGAGCGGGGGTGGTGGCTGCTGAGCAAATCCCGCCCACTTCCACGGGAGTTCCTCCTTGGACCGTGGAAGGCAGCTTTGCTCTCTTGCGGGCGAAATGTCGAGCCTCAGCTCAGCTCCGCACAGCTGAAGGGCTCGGGGACACCGCGGCCCCCCCTCTTTCTCCCCCTCGGCCTGCCACAGGCGGAGCTAACCTGGAGCCAAACTTCTCGTACTCTTGGGTTGTGCCTCTTCTTTCCCTCTCCCAAGGTCTAGGCGCCTCCGTGGCTCTCCCGCTTCCTACTTTAGCGGCAGGACAGGGCCCTTCAGGCCGAGGGAGACAGTGACGGACCCCAGGTCACCCACACGCCATTGTAAGACTGAATGCGTTTTAGGACGGGGGTGGGGTGGGGATTTCTCAGGTCCCAGCTCAACCCCAACACGACCTAACGGTGGACCCTGCTGCGTCCGGCCCCACGGAAGCGCCTCTTCGCACCCACCCCCTCCACGCGTGTGATCTGCTTTGCAGATGTGAAATGCCTTATGTGGGCGCTACATGCCATCATTACTCATTAAACCGAATGATCGCTTATCAACCCTTTGGAAGGATTCCGCCCCCCCCCCCAATCGATTCATTAAACGCTGGTTTTTACAGGGATAGGGTGGGGATCGGGGGGGAATCGATGCTTGTTTCCTTTCTTTCCTTTTTTCTTGGCGTTGTGCATGGGAAAGGCATACGCTCATCTGCCGGACGCAGGCCATCCGGGATGACTTTGCGCCCAGTGGGTGGGTGGCTGGTGAGCGCGCGCCCTCGATCCGCGCAGATAAAGCCTTTTCTTTGGAACATTCCCACGGATTCCAGAGGATCTCCCTCGGCGGGATGGTCGCCTGCGTCTAGGCTCCCGGCGGTACGCTCTAGGCATCTTGAAGGCATCGCTTCTATACAAATTACTGTACTCTGTTTCAAGATATGAATGGGCCGATTGTGCTCCTTGTAAGCAATGGAGTTGGTAAACAGGCTTGCAAACCCAGGCACATTTAAGGCTTGCAGGCCTACGGACGCACATACACTTACTTAAGAGTATAAACCTCGTGGAATTAAGTGGAAATTAATTCCGAGTAAACATACTTAGCATAAGGTCTGAATAGTGAGCTGCTCGAACAGAATGGAAGGAAGTTTTCCTCCCAATTCCCAATAAATGCGGTCAGGACTAGCTAGCTTATCGCTTCTTGTCTGAAAGGTGGTGGTGGGGGAATCAATGCGAATAAAGTGGGTTAAATTAAAACACGGGGATTTAACCGGCAGGTTGTGAATGCGACTGTTAAGGGTGGTTTCCATTTAATTATCCGATTCCAGCATCTAATGATTGATTTGATTGTTTGATTGTTTCGGGCGCAGCTCTAAAGATCAGGAAGGCATGAAGGAGGCGAGTCCTTTGCACCGACCCATCCACACACGCGCACCCCAGGCCGCCTTTCGCGCTGCCCCCCTTGCCCAGCCCCTGCGCAGACAGCCGGGCTGCTGCCTGCTCTTGCTGCTTCTTGCGGGGGTGAGATTGGTGTGTGTGTGTGTGTGTGTGTGTGGCGGGGAGCGGAGTTGGTCGTCTCCGTCTCCTGTCTTCTTCTGCGCCGCTTTCTAACCTTCCCAACCGCAGAACTCAATTATCAGAGCTTTGATTACAGCGATATATCTTTACAGCGCTCCAAATGCGTGGATGTCAAGGGCAATGCTTTAAAAGAGGAGGCCGGGCGCAGCCAGTCCTAGGCGAGGTGGATGACAGCTCTGGGATGGGGAAAATGATGCGCCCGCTCGCTCTCTGCACGTTGGTCGCCCAGGCGGCAGGGAGAGCGCAGCGGGGCAGAGCCGACAGGATCCGGCCGGCGGCGGCGGGTGGGGTTGGGGGAGCGGTGGGGGGACTGGGGTCGGGGAGAGAGTAGGGGGTCGCAGATCGACCCCCTTGTTTTGTGAGGAAGCGACAGGGCGAGGAAGGGGCGCCGGTGGCCACTAGCACTGGAGGGCGCGATGCCTGGGCAGTGGCCAGCCAGCCAGTCCGTGGGGCTGATCTTGCCTGAAACGTTGACGCTTTTAGGGTTTAGGGTTAGGGTCGCCCCCGCCCCCTTTTAAAAACAAACGAGTTTCGGGTAGTGCCTGCAAAAAGGAGGCTCTCCGACTCTTCCTTTAGAAGGAAACCCCTGTTGACTTCAACGGGAACTCTTTTCCGACGGTGCCTCTCGCAGCCCCAGTCCGGACTCCGGAGCAAGAGCCTGCCTTGGAGGAACCGAACGCTCGTCTTTCCCGCCAGACTTTTCCGGCCTTCCGCTCTTTCGGCTCCGCGCCTGGCATTTCACGGCGCCTTGCCGAGGAGGGTTAAAACAGAACAAGCCGAAACCCCCGGTGTTAAGTCAGACGGTGGGATGAACCCAACCTTCCTCCTACCTAGAGGAGAACCCCCCCCTCGAAACCCAGTGGGGCACGGTTTGATTGCAACGCGTCGCCTGTATATAGTAGGATCAAGGTTGGATTTCGCCCCCTCTATTGATATGTGGGACCTGCCACTGATTCTATATTTTAAGTTCTAGGGGGAAACATCACCAAGTCGTGGGGCCGCACGAATCAAAACAGCCCTTTATTTTCACTCTCTCTGGGCACGAGAGGGCAAGAAGCGAGTTCGATCTTGTCTGTCCACCCACCCATGTGTGTGTGTGGGTGTGTGTGTGTTTTCATTAGGCGTATGAAGAGGAAGACGGATCCAATTCGGAAGCCTTCTCAGAAAAGAGTGAGCCTGTCCATGGCCTGGAAAAAGGTGAAAAAATTATGGTCCTTGTAGACAATTTGAAAACAAGGGTGGACGATACCTTTATCAGAACCCTGAAATCTCATAAATAAGCACGACTTTTTGAGTCTATGAGACTTCTCCTCAGGCTGAGCATTATGGAGGTAGCAGAGTTCGCAGCTCTCTAATGTCCAACCTGGTGAAAGAGTCCTGTGGAACTCAAAAACAAGCACCTGTCTGTTACATTTTAGTGGTCTAATAGAGGCGGAAAGGGTCACCATAAATGGGAACGGACTTGGTGGCGTGTCATTATTATTATTATCAATAAAAGGATTGCCCACCTACCCTAACCCTAACCCTAGTTATCTGCATGGCCTGGAGGTTCCTATTCTGTGATTTTCATCATTATTCTGCAGGGATATATGTATATGTGTGTCACTCTCAGAAAGAACAGGAAATAAAATGATGATGTTTACCACTGTTCAGCTTTCTTTATAACAGAAAGGAAATAAGTATGTATATCGAAACTGAGGTGGGTAGGAGGCATTTTTGGAGAACAGAGTCCAAAATTCTAGGTTAAGCCTGAAGCAAAGCTGGACAATAGATGTAACAACAACAACAACAACAACAACAACAACAACAACAACAACAACAACAACAACAACAACAACAACAATAATAATAATAATAATAATAATAATAATAATAATAATAATAATAATAATAATAATAATAATAATAATAATAATAATAATAATAATAATAATAATAATAATAATAATTCAATACACAAAGCTGCTTGCCATTCAGCTAAACAGGATACAGTGTCTCTCAGTATAGATCAGTGGTTTAGATAGGAGCCAGAGGTCAGGAGTTCTATTCCCCGCTGTGCCTCCTGTAACGTAGAGCCAACCTGTGAGGCCTTGGGCAAGCTGCACAGTCCCAGGGCATCCCCAGAAGGAAGGGAATGGTAAACCACATCTGAGTATTCTCCACCTGGAAAGCCCTGAAACAGGAAGCCGTAAGTCAGAATTGACTTGGCATGTGATGATAATGATTCAAAAATACCAGGCACAGTCAATAAAAATTATAAAAACATTGACTGCCATTACATGACAGATGCAAGTTTTAACCAAAAACCTAAGTATCTGGTAAATATCGACGTATATATGCTGTTCCTAATATTGCTTCCCCCCCCCATAACTCTGATGATGTTATTTCTGGAATCTGCAATTGCATCATCATCATCATCATCATCACTGATAGTGTTGGGATGAAGTAAACCAATTCTATTAGCCACCTGGCTTAATCACATGAGCGGATTTTAATCTTTTAATAAATATCAAGTAGGCTGTTTAGCTAAGATTTCTCCTTTCCCAATTTTTTCCAGAAAAGATAATTGAAATGAAATGGAAACTTGAAGCAATTTCATTAAATCTCTTCCCCATGCCCACTCCCATATCACTTCTGAACATACTGAAAGCAGCATCAAGGATATGATTTACATGTGGAAATCTAGCCAGGAAATCATCATAGTATTTCCTCCATTTCTTGTCAGTTCTTCCCGTCAAGGCGGTTAATTATTTGCTCACAGAGCATGCGGAGAGAATGAGGCAGATGCCTTGGGCAGCTGATTTTGGTGGCAGAGTGCTCCTAAAGGACAAGAAAAGGAAACAAAATTTTTATTAGTGTATTTTAGTGCCAAAAAAGTGGGAAGAGATGCTTTTTAGATCTTTTCATCTTAGGCAACAAAATAATTGAGTATCTTAATGTACTATGTGCACTGATTTTGGGAGGAGGAGGTCAGGTGAGGTGAAAACACTCTCCCTTTGCAAGCAGGGAAGGAGGGTGTAACAGCCAGTACTGCAGCTGGCACTGTAGGTAATAGGGAATTTATGCTTTCTTCTCCTTCCTCTCAGGCAGCAACATCTTTTGGGCCAGTCCTGCCTAGCATCTTGTGCAGGAACACTTTTCAACATCAGTGGGGGAAGAATGCATTTTATTTCTTCGTGACCCCATGGTCCAGAGCACGCCAGAGTGCCAGACCCTCCTGTCTTCCACTGCCTCCCGGAGTTGGGTCAAATTCATATTGGTATCTTTGATGACACTGTCCAACCTTCTCATCCTCTGTTGTCCCCTTCTACTCTTGCCTTTACACTTTCCTAATATCAGGGTCTTATCCAGGGAGTCTTCTCTTCTCATGAAGCCTCAGCTTCAGGGTCTGTCCTTCCAGTGAGCACTCAGAGTTGATTTCCTTCAGAATGGATAGGTTTGTTCTCCTTGCAGTCCAGGGGACTCTCAAGAGCCTCCTCCAGCACCACAATTCAAAAGCATCAGTTCTTCAGCGGTCAGCCTTCTTTATGGTCCAGCTCTCACTTCTGTACATCACGACAGGAAAAACCATAGCTTTGACTATTCAGACTTTTGTTGGCAAGGTGATGTCTCTGCTTTTTAAGATGCTGTCGAGGTTTGTCATTGCTTTCCTCCCAAGAAGAAGGCGTCTTTTAATTTCGGGGCTGCTGTCACCATCTGCAGTGATCATGGAGCCCAAGAAAGTAAAATCTGTCACTACCTCCATATCTTCCCCTTCTATTTGCCAGGAGGTGATGGGACCAGTGGCCGTTATCTTAGTTTTTTTGATGTTGAGCTTCAGACCATTTTTTGAGCTCACCTCTTTCACCCTCATTACAAGGTTCCTTAATTCTTCCTCACTTTCTGCCATCAGAGTGGTATCATCTGCATATTGGAGGTTGTTGATATTTCGTCCGGCAATCTTAATTCCATTTTGGGATTCCTCCAGTCCAGCCTTTCGCATGATGTATTCTGCATATAAGTTAAATAAGGCAGGGAACAATATACAGCCTTGTCGTACTCCTTTCCCAATTTTGAACCAATCAGTTGTTCCATATCCAGTCCTAACTGTTGCTTCCTGTCCCACATATAGATTTCTCAGGAGATAGATAAGGTGGTCAGGCACTCCCATAGATAGATAAGGTGGTCAGGCACTCCCAAGAGCAGCCTACCATTGGCCAAAACCACTGTGTTGCTGCAAGATGTTTTTATAGACTACAGCAGGCTTTATCCTTTAAAGTCTGGTATTTATAAGTGAAAAGGGACATGGTGACACTCTGGATTAAACTGCAAGGTCAGGAGCCCAGCAGTCGTACGATCGAATTCCTGCAACAGAATGAGCTCCCATCACTTGTCCCATCTCCTGCCAACCTAGCAATTCAAAAGCATGCAAATGCAAGTAGATAAATAGGCACCACCTCGGTGGGAAGGTAACGGCGTTCCGTCTAGTCATGTCTAGTCATGCTGGCCACGTGACCATGGAAACTGTCTATGGACAAATGCTGGCTCTATGGCTTGGAAACAGGGATCAGCCCTGCACCCTAGAGTCAGACACAACTGGACTAAATGTAAAGGGGAACCTTTCTTTTATCTATTTATAACTGAAGTTGTTGACTGTCTAATTGCAACTTAGAAGAGCAACATATAATCTCATTTAATCTCTGACTAGCTGCCACATTTAGTTTCCTAAGGGATCGTCTAGAATATTTGCCGAAGTGAATTCCACATTAAGCTTAAGAAAGGAAAGATGAAGAAAGCCAATGACTTGAATGCAAAAATATTCTAAATATGGAGAAGGAGTTGAATCAGACAAAACTGCACTGTGCTTTTTCCCCCTCAGTTATGCAGCAAAAGAACTTCAAGGGATAAAGTGAAGGAGTGACAAAAATAGGGAGATCATTGACCAGAGTCAGAAATAACAGTAAGCAGAGCGACAGAGGTGCCTCAGTTGGCAGATGATGGGAAGTGAGGATGGCTGTAAGGGGTCAGGGGAAAGGGCTAATGGTGCTATGGGGTCTGTCTTGCACCCATGGAACTAGCCTGTTGCCATTAGAGGTGTGTGTGTGGAGGGAAAGTGGTGTCCTACCACTACACTTGAAGCAAAATTCACCTATTTCTTTGTTCAGTTTCTGAATGCAGAATGGGAGGCAAAAGTGCCACTAGCCCTGCGATAGATCTGGGGATGAAGATCTGTGAAAATTATACTTGAGTAATGATGTAGTCCTATGTATGCTTCTCTAGAAGGAAGATCTGCTGATCATATAGATATGTGCTCATATATATGTGTTCTGCTTAGTCCTGTTGAGCTCAGTGGAAGCATCCTCTCTGTTAGTATACTGTATATGGTACTGTATATCTAGTTCTCACTAAAATATCATGCTTCTTGCCTCCTCACTGGCTAGAAACCCATGTCAACTGATAGGATCCTATGAAAGCTGTGTATACGAGACTCCACACCTAGAAACCCCAGCTTCCAATCCAGGCCACCACTGCTGGGGGGCGGGGGGTGGGTGGGGAGCTCAGAAAGGTCAGTGTGGTTCAGTGGTCACAGTGTTGGACTGGAACTTGGGAGATCCAGGTTCTACTTCCCTCCACACCACAACATGTACTGGATGACCACTGGGCACTTACCTTTTTGCCCAAACCTGACTTAAATCACAGGATAGTTACAAGGACCTAGCTGTGAAAAGGAGAATTGTATGTACTGTACATATGCCACCTTGAGCTGTAGAGAAAAGGAGGGATATGATGTAGCTCATAAATCTCCTGCCTTCTCCAGCTGCACCCTGTTAATTTGTAGATCAAGCTATTAATTCCTGGTTCCCACGTGGAAAGATAATGACCCTATTCAAGTTAATGAAGTGGAAGAAAACTGGAATGATAGTGAGCATCAAATAATCTCCATTTATTATAATACAGTTTAACTTTTTGACTTCATGCTAACCAATACATATTTTGAATCATTTCCCAGTAAGTATTTTGAAGGATAGCATCCTGAAAATAGATGGGAAGATGTTTGCTTTTTGGACTACAGATTTCAGAACACACGGTGACTGAGGTATCATGGGAGCTGTAGCAAAAAACATTCTCATCTCTGAAAAAGGATTTTTACAAAAATTATAATAGTGCCTTCTCAGGTATGTGTAATACATGGGAGAAAAAGCAGGACAAATGCCCATCTGGTCACACCCCAAATCTCTCTGTTCTGAAACCTTGTATGTAAAACTTGTCTGGGATATGGTTAACAAATAAAAAGTTCTTAGTTGTTTTGATGATCATGCACAAAAAAGTAAGATAAAAATACTGGGAAGTAGAAAACAAATAAGAGAAACCCTGGACATTGGTCCTAGTATACTGTGTGATGTAGAGTCAGCAAAGCAAAAAGGAAAATGTGCTGCTTATATACTGTCCCATAGCACTTAAAGCACTCTCTGGGTGGTTTTTACAATTTCATTATGCAGACTCCACATTGCCCCAACTCCAGCAGGAAAGGCACTCAATTTACCAATCTCAGAAGGATGGAAGGCTGAGTGAACCTTGAGACGGCTACCTGGGATTGAACCTGGGTCGTGAGCAGAGTTTTGGCTGCAGTACTGCAATTTAACCACAGTACCACGAGCCAGCCACTTCTGTCTAACATCCCACAGAAGGAAAGGCATCAGTATAATGGAGGACAAAAAGAGACACAGATTTGCATAAAATTTGTACATGATCATTTCGAATTAAGTAGCAGATTTGGAAATAATTACTGCAATTTTAAATCAAATGCAAGATATCTCACTGCAGTGGGGATGTCTGTGACCAGGTGTCCTGTGTGTCTTGCTCAGTGTGCTGTCCTGGCGCTAACAGGGTTCATGGGCACTACAGCCACAGAGATGGTTCTTTCTCTTTAAACCAGGCATAGATTAGACAGGTACTCAGACTAAAGATTTTCTTCTGGCAGCCCTTGAAACAGAGAGTTGTCTTTTGTAAAGGAGGATAAGAGCCAGCTCAACATAGGACATTTGAATGCTGGGAGGGAAAGAACTCAGAGGCCATCCTCTCAACGCCAAGGCACATTGGTCAAGGGTTGGGCAATTTGGAGGTCAGTCTTCAAGCCATTATTGCCAAGCCATCATTGCCAGAGACAAATAATAATTTTGAAATCATCATAATGTGTCTTCAAGTCAGTTCTAAATTATGGTGGCCCTTTTCAGGATTTTCCAGGCAGAGAGTATTCAGAAGTAGTTTACCAAGAGAGTAAACTATTGGGGTGGGGGGTGGGGACTCTACAGCTTGCCCAAGGCCCCACAGGCTGGCTCTACTCACAGGAAGCACCGTGGGGGGAATTGAACTCCCAACTTCTGGCTCCTCAGCCAGAGACCTAACTCACTGAGCTATCCAGCGAGTTTACAAATATTAAAACAGTTACAAAATATAAAAGAATTACATTATTAGAAAAACAACAAATAATTATTAAAAAGCAGAATCTAAAAACCCAGTTAAAACCAAAAGAACAATTCTCCTTTAAAAATCCCTTTATCAGCAGTTTACAAACTTAAATATTTAAAGCCCATCTGAAAAAGAAGGTCTTTGGCTGCCCATAAGGACAGAAGGGAGTTGGCCAGCCTTCTCCCTTGTGGAAAGGGGATCCCATAGCATGGGAGCAGTCACCAAAAAGGCATCCTCCCATCTCTAAACCCTGCCTACCTGCGAGGAACTAAGAAAAAAAATTCCTCTGAAGATCTTAAACCCCTGGCAAGGTGGTATGGAGAGACACTGAAAACTGGGTTTGAGAAGCTATTTAAAAAAAAAAAATCCTGAAAACCAAGTACATTACCTTATTTGGGAAAGGAGTACTTCAATCTCTCATTGTGCTTTCTTGACTGAGATTTCCTTCCTTTTTAATTATGTGCAGTCAGCTAATTCCCCCTTTCTTAGAGTCCGATCACACGAGCCAAAAGAACCCAAGTTCTACCCTAGTTACACCATTTTTGAGATGGCTCCAAAAATTCCTGATCACATGATGCATGGCCATGATCAAATCATATCTGAAGTTTATCTCCGCCTTGCCTGGAGGGTTGTTTTGTTTTGTACCTATGCTGCACTGATGCATTCCTTACCAGTACAGCATGTGTGCACCTCCCTATCGATTCTTACTCCATGCAGCAGAAGCAGCAGGACACCAGAGACGGAGGCACCTTCATCACCAGGAGCAGCAGCAGTGGAAACAGAGCCTTAAAGCCACCCCCCCCCTCAGCCCTTGCCCGTGATGCCTGGGGAAGCCAATGTGGCTTGCCTGCCTGCCTTCTAACCTTGTGGCAGTGGAAGCGGTGGCAGCAGCCACAGCTGCACCACCTGCCAGTCTGGTTTGGTCATCCTTTCCTGGAGCCACAGTTGGTCTGCACACACACACACTCTCTCTCCTCTTTTTCACTCCCCAGGAGAGACTGGAAGGGAGAAGTATCTGTAGTCCAGCTGGAGGTCCCTAAGGCCCACCAAGAAAGGTTCTAGGGACTGGGGGGGGGGCTGAGATACCATTGCCTTGTTCACCCTCCTAACCTCCTGGTTTCTATGGTAGTAA